>NC_067401.1:435717317-435884817 GCF_016432865.1 Antechinus flavipes | reverse complement strand
TAAAAGAGATATAATTCACAAGTCTTGATTCTTAAAGTCCATGCCATATGAGAAACACGCAAAAGAAATGGGGAAGTCTAATAAGACTCTGTGCACTTAAATAATCCTGGTGTGTTTCATCCTGGGTTCTGCCACTAAGTTTTCTGAGTACATAGTACTGTATTCTTCAAGGATCATGGCTCAGGCCAAGAACTTAAAAACTTTTATCAGGCTCTATAAGTCTTATCAAAAGCACAGTCTTATCTCTACCCTGCTGAGCTTGTCAGACCAAAGTTGGGGTCAAAGCAACACAACTGCAGATTTGCCTCCAGGGTAGACCTCCAATAGAGAGATGAGAGCCTCAGTCAGTCGGGATGGCTCTGCAAGTTTAGAAAGAAAGTATGGCCTGTTTACTACTTGTTTTTCATCTATGCATTACCCATGATCCTGTTTTAGTATCAAAAACAGCATAGCCATTGTGGCCTGCCTCTATTTTAAGCCCATGACTTGAGTCAGAGATTCATTAATACTTTGACCTTGTTCTGAGTTTAGTGGCTGAATCAGGGATCCCATCCCTGTTCCACAGTCCTGACTTAGTCACTTGCCTATGAGTTGAATTTGTGGTCACAGACTCAAGAAATTACCATGGTTTCTCCTCAGATAGTTGTGCTGGATTCCTCCTACTCCTACATCTTGGGTATTTTCTTTGCGAGCTGTTTCTCTTAAATGAAAGGTAAGTTACTAAAAGATAGAAGATTCTGATTTAAGCCACTGAATTGGAGCATAACCTGACATTGTATCCTGACATAACAACTTAAGGAAAAGAACTAACACAGAAAGGGGGATGAAAAGTTTCTTCTGATGGAGTTGTAGAAGCTAGAAGCAGTCAGCTAATAGAAAGCTTCAGCTATTTGGTTCCTAATTGGTGAGGGAGAGTTGATTTCATTGCTCAAGGATGACAGTGACAATTGTTGCTCTTCAGCATCACCTAGAGATAAAGAGAGATAAAGCTGTTCACCTGCTGTTCAATGCTGTCAGTTCAGGTTTGATAAGAAAAAGTGGAGGGGAATATAGAATTTACAGCTGCTTTGTGTCCTGGTGAGCTGGCTAGATGTGGTTATATTGCTTAAAGAGTAAAACCAAGTATAGACTGATCAATATGGTGGAGTAGGAAGAAGCAGCAAAGCCCTGCTCCCCTAACATCTACAAAAATTCAAGAATGCCAGCCACAGTAGGAGTGATCAGGAAATCTAAAAAGAAATCCCAATCAGTCAGCATAAAATCACAAATTTTATCCATGGGCAAATAACCAGAGAAGGAATTAAAGGAGTAGATTGGGATTGTGGACCCAGAACCCCGGCACAAAACAGGGGCTCAGAGCTATTTCTATGATCCAGAGAAAGAGTCTCAAGACTCAGACTCTTTGCAGAACAGGGCTTCAGCCTGTTCTCCAATCCACAGAGGTGATCGTGGATTCAGGTCCTGGAACTGAACAAGGCACTCTGACCAAGAAGACATTACAAACTCAGTCCAGGATTTAGAACAGGGCCTCAGCATTGTCAAACTGACCCCAGAGCAGGACCTAAACCTGGAACAACAGAGTAGGCTAGCAGTGGCTGAATTTCTTGTCTGATCCCAGAGGAGCATTGCAGACTCAGTCCCAAGGCTCAGAATAGGAGTAAAATGTATCTCTGAACTTGCTGAAGCTTCAGTTTACTGACAAGGGTTGGGGATAGCAAGTATTTATCTATTGAGCTTCCCTTGTGAGCAAGTATATAGTTATATTGCCTAGACACAAACCAGGGTTTGTATCCTAGAAATCCCAGGAAGAAGGATATTGTTTTTTATCATACCATATAGAGTTCACTGAAATGTTTCAGTGACTTGGCCTGAGCTGCCCCATCCTTTAAGAACATTGTGTGTGTGTGTGTGTGTGTGTGTGTGTGTGTGTGTGTGTGGTGCAATGTCAAAAAACTGGATAAGATAGACCAGAATCATACAAAAACACAACAATCCTGACAAAAGAGCCCAATCCTAACACAAAGTCCAAATTCAGGAAATAAGGCCAAAAGAAAAAGTAAACCAAAAAAAAAAAAAAGTTAGAGAGAAATATTATAAGTACAAGGATATCCAAGAACAAATCCAAAAGAAATTAATAACTCAAAAACACCTATATACAAAACCTCAAATAAAAACATCACTTAACCACTGGATCAATTAGAAATTAAAAAATAAAGAAATGTTCCAAGAAGAAATGAAAGAATTTTTAAAGAATTTTAAATGATATAAATAAAATGAGTGTTGGAAGAAAGAATTGTTCTAATTTGAGAACTAAAGTTTCAAGAAGTATAAAATGTTACTCAAGTAAGAGACACCCTGAAAATTAGAATGAACAAAATAAAAGTTAATGATACCATGAAGTAATGAGAAATATAAAAACAGTCAAAAAATTGAAAAATTATGTAAAATATAAGATTTCTCAAATCCAAAACAATTGACTTGAAAAAGAGATTCAGAGAGAATAATTATAAATCATTGTCTGAAATCCATGACCAAAAAAAGTAACTAAACTTTATTTTTCAAGGACTCATAAAAAACTACTCAGTTTTCTTATGATCAAAGTGAAAACAGAAGAAATACACCAATAACCTCCTGAAAGAAACCCCAAAATTAAAGAAATCCTGAGAAAATCATAACCAAAATCCAGAGCTTCTGGGTCAAAGAAAAAGTACTGCTAAGAGAAAGAAAGAGTTAAAAGTATCTAAAAATTAGTCAACATCACAGGAGATTTCACAGCTACCACCAAAAAAGTCAAGAAGAGTATAGAATATGATATTTTGAAAGGCAAAAAAGAGAGAATTGCAGCCTTAACCCATCAGTTAATCAGGAGGGTGTCTACTACAACCATATGACAGAGGGGATACTTGTATCATCATTCCAGTCTCACTCTCATTATAAAGTGAAGAATTCATTCGTATAAAACTTTCCTGTTGCTTACCTTTTTATTTTTCTCTTGAGTTCTGTTTGTATTCCAGATTTTTTTTTTTTTTTGCTGAGGCAATTGGGGTTAAGTGACTTCAGGGAAGGGGGGAGGGGGTCACACAGCTAGGAAATATTAAGTGTCTGAGGATATATTTGAATTCAGATCCTCCTGACTTCAGGGTTGGTGCTCTATCCACTTTGCCACCTAACTGCCCTAGTATTCCAGATTTTTTATTCAGCTTTGGTCTTTTCATCAGAAATGGTTGGAACTACTTTCTTTTATTAATTAAATAAATTAGACAGAATTTGTTCCAATGGCCATGAAGGTGCCTAAAGTAGGGTCTCTGGAGCACTTTAAGCTTGGTCAGACATCACAGATGCCAAGATCATCCACTGCATCCTAGGCCACCATTTGTTGTCCTGACTTCTGTCTTGCCACTGGATTTTGAAGACTCAAGAAGAGAGAATGAGGCTGACAACTTTACAAATCCCTGCTTTACTTAAATCAAATTCAGATGCAATTCGAGACATCATCCCATGATGTCACTGATCTTCAAAAACAAAGGACGAACAACATCCAATAATAACTTATCAGCAAAACTGAGTATAATTCCACAAGGGAAAAATAATATCTTTAATGAAATAAAGTAGTTCCAAGCATTCCTGATGAAAAGACCAAAGCTGAGTAGAAAATCTGGAATACAAACATAGAACTCAAGAGAAAAATAAAAAGATAAGTACAAGTAAGTAACTGGAGGATTTTATAAAAATGAATTGTTCACATTATAATGAGAGGAGGACAGGAGTGATAATACAAGTATCCCCTCAGAACCCTGTCATTAGAAGAAATAGGAGTAAAATAAGTTATAAAACCTGGGAATCACTTTGTTATTTTTGTTTGTTTGTGAGAGGTAATTGGGGTTAAATGACTTGCCCAGAATCACATTGCTAGGAAATGTTTGAAGTTGGATTTGAACTCAGATCCTCCTGACTCCAAGGCCAGTGCTCTATTCACTTTGTCATCTAGCTGCTCCAATTTTGTTATTTTTGATGATCTTAAAATAAAGAGAGGAAAGAATAAATACAGAAGAAAATAAATAAAAGTCTGAGAAAGTGTGTGTGTGTGTATATATATATTCAGGGTTCACAAGTAGAAATCAGTAGAAATGAGGAAGGGGTTGTGACTCCAAAAGTAAACAAATCAGATGATGGGGAAAGTTCAACTGAACTGTTTTGCTGTGAGCTCTATTGTTATTGGACAATACAAAAAGTCATTTTGCAATTTGCTTTCATATTAACTGGTAAAATGAGGATAAGACAGGGATAGAGACAGACAGAGAGAGTGTGCTTGATGCAAAAATTCATTCAATTCAACTGGAAAACAAGAGATAACAGGGAGAGAAAAGGGGAATGGAACTAAAGAAATAGTTGACCCAGAGAGGGTTTATTCATAAAAAAAATAAATCTTAAGGATGAATTAGGAAACATGAAGAGATAGCTAAATGGAAAGAAAGAAAGGATAAGATTCTGTGTTTGAGGTCTGGGCAAAGGGAAGAGAAAATAAACAGAGAAATAGAATCTGATTATTACAAGCATAGAGCATCAGTGTTAAACACACTACTTACACATGACCTTCTTTTTGAAGAGGATGAAAAAAGCAAAGAAAAGGGGAAAAATGTATGTGTAAGAGAATAGGACAGAGAGAAATGTGCAGTGGATGATCATAACTGTGAATGGGATGAATTCATAAAACAGAAGAGGTTAGCAGAATAGGTTAGCAAAAAAAAACAGAATTCAAAATAACATTGTCTACATAAAACATAAAGACTCAAACAGGGTTAAATAAAGAAGCTAGAGCAGAATCTATTATGCTTCATCCTAAATCAAAGAAGCAGAGGAAGCAGAGGAAGCAAGCATGATCCCAACAGAAGAGTTCATTCAACTATGTGTTGCCTGCTATCTTCTCACCTACATATTTTCTCAGATTTCTGTTTACTATTGGTCTGGATAAGTGTATTTATTTGTTGTGTTCTTTCAGAAATTTTGTGGAAAGAGAATCAAGCCTTAGATATAATAGCTGGGGGATCACTCCTTTCCCATTAAGGAATAATGATCAGGATCTCAGCTTGAACCTAGAACTATTTCCCTTAAATAAGCAATACTTAGGAAGGCAGATAAATGTAATTCAAGTCTGAAACCATTTTTCTCCCAAGACAACAATATAGCCAGCCTCTGACCCTAACCTCTTGCTTCTCCTCTGGTCCGAAATCAAAGTTTCTCGTAAAAGAGTAGATGCAGGATGCTCTAGAAATATTTATTCATACCTCCCAATGAACAACTAGACAGATCCATGTGGACACACATGGACATACACGGGCAACACATACCACCCCCATTATATTTGCATTTATCTTTTTCCTAGATAAATACACCAGATGATGGGGAAAATTCAACCTGAACTGTTTTACTGTGAGCTCTATTATGATTGGATAATACAATATACAGGGAAGTGAATGGACTGGGAGGGGCTGGACTGGACTGAGTTGAATTGGACCGTACAACCTAGAGGTGACCAATCTGATGAGCTTTGAAGTTCTTTCATTTAAAAGGAATTGCTATTCATATAGAAAGATAATACTTTCTAAAAATTCTTTTAAGATTGCTTTTAAGTTGAGTTTATAAATACAAAAGAAGAATAAAGAAGGGGGGAACTTACAGATATATAGTAAACAATGATAGAGTATAAATTCCTAAAGAAACAGATAGCATCAAAAAAATTTATTTCAAAGTAGCAAACTATGCCCCAAAGGCTTCAGATAGAAAGAAGTGATTAATCTGATCTTGAAAAAAAAAAAAAATCCACAGGTTTCTAAATGTTAGAGTAGGAATCAGGAAAGAGTATTTATCAAGCTGGGGACCAGTCAGTGCACCAGTTTGGAGATATGAAATGGAGTGTTATTTCTGAAGACTCATAAAAAGGACAATTTGATTTAATCATAGAATAAGTGCAAGAGAGTGATGAATAAGTCTAAAAAATGCTGTTTAAGCCCAGGTTGTTAATGCATCAGTATAAATCAACTCTTAAAAGAATGATCTAGAACAGAGTCTCTTACACTTTTTCCACTTGCAACCTCTTTTCACCTGAGAATTTTTATGCAACTCTGGGCATATAGGTATATAAAATAGGTATACAAATCAAACATTTACTGATAACAAACCATAAAGAATTTTATTTTAAAACAAATTTTTGGCATACATATAATTTTACCATTTATTAAAGATAAAGGAAATTTGAATACTAATGAGATAGGTGAACTTTATTTTTACATAAATAATTAAATTTTAATGTAATATTTGATACTTTTTACTGTTGTCAAATTTTTCACAACTTGTAACTTTAGTTAGTACCCCATATGGGGCGCCAATTTAAGAATCTTTGATCTAGGAAATGATTCTGCATTTTAAAGAGTAAAGTAAATTTAAAAAATTATAATCACAATTAAGTGCTAATTGTTCCAAACACTAACACAATTAATCTCACCCAAATTAATCTCATACATCCTTAGCTTTGAAATTTTCCATGTAATCTAGATTGTAGATTTCAAGCATTGTAAATCAGCTCCAAATGTTGGCCTTTATCCTCCCACTAAGTAGTCACAGTCAAAAATTAAATTTTTTGAAGCTTACAAGACCATATTTGGTGTCATTTATTGTTTAGAGATAGTCACAGGAAGGAAGGGGGAGAGACAGAGACAGAGACAGAGATAGAGACAGACAGAGAGGTCTATATAGATATGTAAGTAAGGGGAAGACTACTTTCAAGATATTTGAATATACATTTCCCAGAGCTGAGACCTAGAAAGCTGGCCATATTTTTTTTTTCAAAAAAAATAATGATATGCTAAAGATCATATAGTATTTTTATAATAATCCTTTAGTCTCTGGACAATCTTACCCTCTAGCAAAATGTATTGTTTTGACAAGCACCAGGTGTTCAATAAGAGATTTAAAGTTTTCATGTTTATCAATAACTGTTTAGATTCATTGGTGCTCCCTCTATTTCCCATGGACCTAAGGATCAATGTGTTACATATTTCCTACAGCCACCCATCACATTTAAGGGAGCCTTGATTAAATATTTATTATATCTCAGGCATTGAGACACATACTGTGAATTCAGAAATACCCCAAAAAAGTTTTGTTCTCAAGGAATTTCCATTTTACTAGGAAGATACAAAATGTCCATAGATGAATACAGAATATATAAATGAATATTGACAGTCATTATACACATATAAATAAGCATGTATATATAACACATATTTATCATTTAGTGAGGAGAGCTTCTTTCAATTGACTTAGTGGACAAAAAAAAAAGCTGCATCTTTAAAAACTGCTGGAAGGAGACACTCACTTTTTTTCCAACTGCTTACAGAAAGGATGAAGATCCATGTCCAAGGCCAGAAAAAGAGATTGGATCCAAGTTATGAGAATGTCTAAGAGATTATGCAGTTCAGATTCACTCCTGCAATGTTACCACTTTTAGCTAAATAAGATAGTTTAATGACTATGATAAAAGTAGAATAGTACAATTGCAACAACAACACAATAGTAATAAGCAAAATAGCAAAGAGAAAAGAATAAAAGTAATAATATTGAAAGAAAAACATCACCAGTTCAGGGAAGCAGCAACACCTGAGTCAAATAGCTGGGGAATCCAGAGTCACAACTCTTAGAATCCTGATTGGGAAGGTCCCACGCAGGACATCCTCTTCATGGGTGAGATTCCAAAGAGATTCTGCCTTAAAGGGTTTAAATATTATTTTAGACAAAGAAGGCTTAGGGCCAACCAAGAAAGCAACCAAGAAGGCCGAATTTTCCCAGGTGCCTGCTTGGGGAAGGGGAAGGATAGCCAGCCCCCTCAATGAAGCTCTCATGAGTTGTTTATTTTGAGCGAACTGGCCGGGTTCCTGAAGATAAATCACCCAAGATGTTTTGACCTTAAAGAACTGGCAGGATACCTCAAGGTTATATATTGGCCTTCATCTAAAGTCTATCACATCTCCAGGTTTAGTCTCATCTTTAGAGCAAATATGTGCAGATCCTGCAATGATACATGGAGGAACTTCTATACTATGTATTTACCAATCAGATAAAAAGTAGCAGGGTAATATGGCTTGAGTGTCATGAATTATCTGACTAGAGGGGGAAGACCTAACTTTCTTCTCCTCCTCTTTTCTGTAAAGGACTGAAACTCTGAGTAGATGCACTGGAATCAGACAACTGAGCACTTAAGACTAATTACCATTGGACAATACTCTATTAGCATATGCTTGGAAAATGCCTTTCCCACTATTCTGTGCTGGCTTGAACTTTTGGTGTATACAGAGAAATGTAGGAGGGATTAGGAGGTGGAGTAAGACAAGCCAGGGTCACTTTGGCTGAGGATGAGGAGAAGGGAGGTAGGGGAGAGCTTGTGTTCATTCCCTTCACTTCTCCCCCTAAAGACCAAGAATAAAGACCAAGGCCTTTTGCTTATCCTGGCTCCAGCTGATTCTAAGGCATCCAGGGTGCTAACCCGGACTTCATACTTCTTCACTTTTACCCCATGCCTCTGAGAAATTTAGGGGCTTGGCACTGGGGCTGGGATTGGGTTTTGGCTTGGTTGTTTGATATTTTCAGTTCCAGGTACAAAGAGGTATAATTCTTACTAAATCCAAAATCAAACCATAGCAAATTTGAAGGCAAAATTCCAGATCTCACATTAGGCAACCTTGCAGAGAAGCCCTGAGAAGACAGGAAGGCTGAGATTTGAACCCAGACAGGAATTTGGACTTGGGACTGTGCTATGTAATAACTGAACTAAGTTGTAAGCCTAATCTTTTTCCCCTTCCCAAAGGGAAACAGAGAAGGGATGAAAGGAACAGGGAAGAAAGGGAGGTTATGCCCCACTTGTTGCAAACATGTTTTATACCTTTGTTTTTGTTAAACCTTTGAACTAAATCTTCCTTTTTTAAAAGCTAACCTGACTGTTAAGTAATTAAATAGAAGTGAGATGCAGGGAATCTCCTAAGATTAGGGGAACACCATCAAAGGGATGCTAGAGCCAGTGATAGATAACCTAAACATCTGTTAGGATGCTGGATAACACTGGGGAGGAGTGAAATGTAATACATCAAGTTTCCAGGCAATGGGACCCTAGGTTAATGACTTCTACACTAAGTATAACAAGGGGCTATGACAGATTGACTGGAATACTGACTGTTGTTGTGACACAGTTCTCTTCTAATTGTCCTGATTCAGTTTCCCTAAATTGTTCTGCCTCAGTTTCCCTAAATTGTTCTGCCTCAATCCCCTCAGTTGCAAACCCCCCCCCAGACTCTGGTTCATTAAGATTGAGGGTCACTTGCTCTAAGGTTATAAATTGTCAATGTGAGACTCAAGATAAGGGGGAGTTCAGACTTCCTGGCTCCTAACTCCTTCTGTCATCAAGAATTTATGGTCCTACCCCTTATCCTGTCATTGTTCTTCTTTATCTCAATTTACCAGAATGGCTGGTGTCTCCCACCACCCTGTCAGAACCAGATTGATAGTCTGTTCCCACTCTCAATGTTCTGACTCCACCCCTGCCTTGGTCTACTCCTGTAGCTGAGCCATATGTGTATATATGTCATTGAGAACTCACATTCACTACAGGATACTTTGAGATGAGAGTCCTGTCCAGTCAATCAATCAAACTCTCCAATAAATAAAATATTAAAACTCTCTAATCTCTAGCTTGCCTCAGTTTCTCCGGCATTACAACTGTCAAGAGCTGTAATGTGAAATAAGGCCACAAAGAGAGATTAAAGCCACTTTGTGAGGGCTTTATATGATAAGCCAAAGAATTCATATTAATGATATAAATGATAAAGGGAGCCACCGGAGATTTTCTGGAGACTGGAGGAATTACATAGTAAGTCCTGTGCTTTAGGAATATCATATTGGCAACTCTGTGGAGGATGGGTCATCCTAAGGAAGAGATATGTAGACTAGAAACCTATTGCAGGAAACTAAACAAGAGGTGAGGAGAATCTGAAAACTATCTGTTGTTTATGAATTAGCCTGACTTGATTATAAAACATTTGAGTACTTTTAAAACCAGAACAATCCATATTGACTTCAGGCAAAGAGTACTCCATCTGAATAAATGGAGGAAAGGGCCACACTGAAGTAATCCTGAGTCCTTGCAGTACTGAAACAGGTATTTTTTGTTTCATTCTTTGTGTAGAGAGAATTCAAATGTGTAATGTCTTTGGAAATATTTTACCAATGAAGCATATGTACCAATTTAGCATATCAGTAACTTATCCTCAGATACTTGTCTGGCACTCAGAGGCAAGGTGATTTCCTTATAGTCACATATCTGGTATGTGTCAGAGGAAGAACTTAAATGACTTCAGATCTTTCTATTTCTAAGATCCATTTCTCAATGCTGGGCCACATTGTTTCTCAAATGTTGCATATTAATTGAAATAAAACTATAAGATTTAATAATTCATAATAATAATGTTGCTCTTCTTTCTTTAAGGAGGTAATCCGGGTTAAGTGACCATGGTTATACAGCTAGTAAATGTTGGAAGCCAGATCTGAACTCAAAGCTCAAAACTGCTTTCCTACCCACTGTATGACATAACCACCCCACTCATTCTTTTTTTAAATAATATTAATAGTTCAGTGAAGCTAGTCTACTGGCTCCTCTCCATACTTAACATTCCATTCCCCAACCATGGTGCTTTTCCAAAAGTTATTTCTGATGCCTGCAAGGTTCTCTCTCCTCCCCCTTGCCTCTTGAAATTCTATTCAAGTGGCAAACATATGTGGTTCTGACATCTAAATCAAGGAAGGATAAAGCAGAAAATGAAAAAACTGTTAGATCTAATGTTAGTACCAATGAAAAATAAATACTAAAATAGAGGTTATAGCAACATATTTTGTTTTATTTCATTTTTTTATTTTTCTAATTAACAAGTACATGTTTTCTCTTCGTCTTTCTAACCTTCTTCCCCTAAACATAAAATAAAAATAAAACTCTCATAACAAATATGCATCATCAAGTAAAACAAGTACTCTCATTGGTCCTGGCCAAAAATGAATGTTTCATTCTGCATATTGGATTTAGGAGATGGGTAGCAGTTACAGAAACATGTAAATGTTTTATCCACTATGACCTAGTTGAATTTATGCCAAGATTTCAGGGGTAGTTTAACTATAAACATAATGGAGTGCATTAATACACTCTCTTATGATGTGACAAAATCATATGCAGAAACAGGGTTTTTTAGCACAAAAAAAAAGTCTATTTTTAAAAATACTAAAATAGGGCAGCTAGATGGTACAGTAGATAGAGTGTTGGCCCTGTAGTCAGGAGGACCTGAGTTCATGGGGACACATGGTTCTTTCTTCATTAGCATAGAGAAATGTCAGATGTTCACTGTCATTGTTATCATTGGTTATAATTCCAGAAATTACTGTATAATAATATCAGATCAATTAGAGGAATATGCATAAGTAAAGTGTAAACAAAGTGATTTTTCTTCTGTAAAGATATGGTTGTTTACTTAGAGAACTCTAGAGATTCAACAATGTAATTGTTTTAATACATAACTAAATGAGTTGCTTCTTGAATTAATCAAAAAGAAAAAAGAAAATCCATTTGGATAGGGAAAAAAGTGAAGAATCTCAAAGGGGAAAAATTTTTTTAAGTGGAAAAGGTTTAGCAGTATCAAATTTCAATCTGTACTACAAAGCAATAGTACCAAAATATTTTGGTACGGATTAAAAAAAAAAAATAGAAAAGTTGTTCAATGGAACAGAGGCCCCAGAATGAATCAAATGTAGTTGTCAGGTTTGATAAACCTGAGTACTAAGTACCTCTTTAAATACTGCAGTAAGATACTTGGTATTTGATAAAAACTATTGAGAAAACAGGAAATCGAATTGGCAAAAAATAGATTCAGACTAACACCTTGTACCAAATACCACATTTAACTCCAAAAGGTACATGTGACTTAAATATTTAAAAATCAAATTATAAATTAAGAAGGTAAAAATCATCTGTCACAACTATGGATAAGGGAAGATACAAATGGACAATTCCAATTATATAAAACTGAAAAGCTCTTGAACAAATTGTATCAATTAGAATTAGAAGGGAATGAGTTAATTGGGGGGACGAGCTTTATAGCCATTTTTCTCAAAACAGCTCTGGTATCCTGAAATACATAAGGAATTTACATAAATATAAAAGAACAATAGCCATTCCACAGCAGGAAAATTGCTCAAAACATATGAGCATCCATTCAGTCTTCGAAAGAAGAAACAAAGCTATAAACAATTAAATTTAAAATGTTCCAAATCATTAAAAACAAGAGAAAAACAAATTCAAACAACTCTAAAGTTCCATCCCACATCCATTAAATTAACAAGAGTGACAAAAAAGGAACATGATCACTGTTAGACTATGGGAGTTCAAACATACTAATCCATTCTTGGTAATGAAATGAATTGGATTTTCTTGGCAAAACTACTTGAGTACTTTACTATTTCTTTCTCAAGCTCATTTTATAGATGAGGAAACTGAGGCAAACAGGATTAAGTAACTTGACCAGAATTCCACACTAGTAAGTGTCTGAGCTTGAATTTGAACTAGGTCTTCCTGGCTCCATATCCAACACTTTATCCACTGCAACACCTTGTATATAAGTATTATTTTTAAAATCATCTTGTGATTATAATGAAGCAAAAAACTTTGTAGAACTCTGATCAATGCAATAAATAACCATGATTTAAAAAAAAAAAGAAAGAAAAAAGGATAATAAAACATCTTCCCACCTCTCAGGAGAGAGGTGATGGACTAGAAATACAAAGTAAGATATATGTATTCAGATATTATATCTCTGTGGGTTTTTGTCTGAGTATTTTCACAAAGAATTTTTATTATTTAAGGATGGGGTAGTGTTTTAGGAGGTCGATATTGATAACAAAAAAAATTATATAGAAAGGAGCATGAGAACTTTTAGAAGGGATAGAGACAAGGAGGCAGCATTAGATTTACTGTGCAAAATTACAATGAAATATATGAAAATAAATGGCATACTATAAGTTCAAGGTTTAATGTGCAATTTTCTTTCTCTGTTCTTTATATATGAAAATGTTCATTTTGTTGATAATCATTAGATTCATAATAAAAAGTATTTTTTAAAGAGAAAATCTGACTAGATCTCATGAAACAACTCATAAAACATTTTAATTACTTTCCTAGAGAAGAAAAAAAACTATTTCCCAGACTTATAATTCATGGTATGAGATCAAAACAAACCTTTGAATGATTGTTTTAGAATTAAGTTAGGCAGGTACAGTTGTTCCTAAAGTTTTTTACATATGTAACATATGCTCTGCAGTTCTTCTACCAACCCACACTTGCCTATCAGATTGAACCTGAAAAACAAGACTGCTACTAGTCCCCTCTGTTAGAAATGAAATTTCTTGGAGTGAAGGAAGGCTTTATTACATTTCTTGTAAGAAGTGGACACCATATCTCTTTGAGGGGGCATAAACATTTATAATTCCATAATCTCACCTCCCTCTTTATCTCCTCCTCAGAATTTTCAATGGAGGAGACCCTTTCAAAATCTAATATTTCATGACACTCCCATTACATGCACTCCTTTATATGTTTCCATGTTCCCTCTCCCCTTGCCACATCATCATATGTTCTGTTAATGAGGTCCTAATTTTAGAGTCAGTTTATATGAATGAGGATTATTAAGCATGCTCAATTAAAAATGTTGTTTGTCTGGGGCATATATCCAAGTCATTTCCACTCAGCCAGCACCTGTGGTCACTTTTGTTGACTTAATTCCCTTCAACCAAGATGTATTTATATCCCATTCTTTTTAACCACGGCAATGGAGAGGGAGGTTGTAAGACTAAAACTTGTGGAAACAAAACTATGGAAACAAAACTTTACGATTTTACTTCTCACACCTCTGAGTCTAGGGGTAACCTGAGGAGTTGGAGAGATGTTTTGTAATCTGTAGCTGACAAACTCATAATGATCATCGTTTGATAAGGATTAGTTAGCTGACTCTAATAAGCTTTGGACTTGAGTATTTACAGCAATGGCTTAAATGGTACAAAATATCTTACAAAAAGTCTGTGACACACTCTCCTACCAATACAACTAGAATCCAAGAGAAAACAGACTCAAGTTCCCAAAGGTTCTACATACAGCTTCTATATTCTTTTTCTAAGATCCTCAAGATTTTTTTTTTAGATATGGTGGAGTACTTTTTTTTTAATAGGATTTTTCCAATAACTTATAAAGACAATTTTTAACTTTCACTTTTACCAAATTTTGAGCTCAAAATATTTTTCCTTCCCTCCTTTCCTTTCCTTTATCCCTAAAACAGTAAGCAATTTGATATAGATCAAACATATCCATTTTAGTCATGGTTGTGAAAGAAGAAACAGACCAAAAGGAGAAAAAAAAATAAAAAATAAAGAAAGTGAATATAGTATGTTCATATCTGCATTCAGAGTTCATTGTTCTTTCTCTGCATATGGGTAGCATATATATGTCTTTTGTATTTGTCTTGGATCATTGTATTGCTGAGAAGAGCCAAGCCAATCATAATTGATCATGATACAATGTTGCTGTTACCATACACAATGTTCTCCTGGTTCTGCTCATTTCATTTTCTATCAGTTCCTCTAAGTCTTTCCAGGTTTGAAAGGTACCTGCTCATAATTTTTTAATGCACAATATTATTCCATTACAAGCATATATCACAGTTTGTTTAGCCATTACCCAATTGGTGGGCATCCCCATGATTTCCAAATTTTTGCCACCACAAAAAAGATGGAGAATTTTTCTGCTGGACTCCTTGTAGAACTCTGACTCTGTTTTTCCTCATCATACCCAATCTGTCTTGATTAATGCAGACATTGTTGTCAGCTGATCCAACAACATTTCTAGAAGGGAATGTTCCAGATCCTTTAGACTGCTTAAGGTTACAAAGTCCTGGAAGGGAAAGAGGTTAAATTGAAAATGAGAGTATGGTTCTTCTCTAAAGAGAACTTTCCAAAAGCAAATTTTAAGCTTAAGTCTCTCCCTCCTCACTGCTAATTCCAAACTGACTTGCTTTTTTGCACAAAATCCATCAGGAGTAGCAATCAATACAAACATATTTTTGGTTGACTTTTCATTTAACTTCATTTGTGTCTTTTATGCTTTCCAAATTGATAAAGGGTTTTTTTTTAATTTTTTTCTAAATTTGTTATAAAATCTTGACTGTTGCTTTAATAAAAGTATTTAGGCCTGGTTCATATCTCTAACACATTAATTCATAGTTCTCATATGTAAAAGGTATTGTTTATTAGCAACTTTTCATTTATTTTAATTGAGTGATAAGTTTCCACCTTGATATTCATTTATATAACAATGTTTATATTTACTCCTGTGGATATGTGTTATTTTTGTTCTTTAGAATTTATTCTGCCTGGAGGCAGAGAGAAGTTTCAGGTTTTATCTTTATATTCTTAGTTCTTCATGCAATGCTCTGCACATAGCAGACATTTAATAAATATTTATTAAATTGAATTGATCTAAATTAAATTGTGGATACTAGCACATATTCTAAGTGAGAATTGAATGATTTTCCATTTGAACTGTTTGTCTCATGTCTCCAAATATATGGGTTTCTGGAATACAAACCCCTACTTGCTAGTAAGTGGGCTAACAATTTTGTGCTATTTTAAAATGCAACATTTGTATTAACATCTTTTAAAAAGTTAAATAAGCAAGATTTAAGTAACATTGGGCTGATTAAGGAAAGATGCTACCACTAGATGGCAGAATTTACCCAGTTATTTAACAAGGGCTGCTAATCTGCCCAATTTTAATTGCTGCTGATTCAAAAAATAAATTAATCAATGGGTAAATGGCATGTTTAAAATACACACACACACACACACACACACACACACACACACACACACACACACACACACACCACTTATGTAGAACTCCTAATAAAGCACACATTTCCATCCCATCTTCTTCATGGATTTGGACACAGGCCACATTTCAACCTTTATTTTTAATCTCAATAGTGTCTAGCAAAAATGAATTGTATAATCTCAAATTTAAAAAAACTTCAGAGAACCTGAAATCCTATTATTCATTTCACAGAAGAAACTGATGTCTATCAAGAGAAAGGAGGTTACCTAAGATCACAAAGGGTGTGAATGAAAAGTCAAGAAAATTCAAAACCTCTGATTTTCAATCCTGTCATCTTCTCACTGTACCAGATTGTGCTAAAAACACAAAATTTTCCTATTTATTCATTAAGACAAATGATGCTTCAAATTTTCCAGTTTTATAAATTAGCAAGTCTTTGTTGTTTAAAAGTATTTGTATTTGCTAAATGATTTCCATTGATCATTGAAAGTTTATACAGATAACTGAGTGGTGATTCCATCCCAGATTAAGAATTTTTACAACTCTATACAAAAGTTTATCACTAAACTAAAATCTAAAATCCCAAACTAAATTTGTTAGAGACACAAACTCTGTTTTTTTAAATGAGCCTGTAAAGTTCATTAGAAATATCATACCTATATTAATTAAATCAATTAATTTCTCTCATCCTCATTTTCTTCATATGTAATATGAGTTGAGGATACAAATATAAAAAAAATCTTATACATATATATGTACAAAATAAATATAAGGTCATGGGGGAATGGGAAGACAATAATGGGGAAAAGGAGGGTGAAAATCAAGAAAGACATGCTTTCATCATGTAGAAAATGGCACTTGAGTTGAAGTAAGGATTCTAACAAGTAGAAATTTGGAAGGAGAAAATCCCAATCATGAGGTATGGTCTTTTCAAAGACATAAAGAAGGAGATATGGTGTTATTGTGAGGATCTTGAAAGAAATAGAGAGAAGTCTATAAAAAGTATAGAGAAAATAGAGCCAGATTGTGAAAGAATTTAAATGCCAAGCAGAAGTTAGTATTACCTGGGTAATTAATATGCCCTGTAATCCACTGAACAAGAAAAGAATTTGGTCAGATCTCTACTTCAGTGAAAATCACTTTGGCATTTGTGTGAAGAATGCTTGTGAAAAGGAGCTTAATTAGGCATGAAGACCAATTAGAAAACCATTATAATCTTATAGGCAAGAGGTCATGAGAACTAAACTAGAGAAATAGCCAACTGAGTAGAGAGAAAGGTGAAATTCACCTCTGGATTCAAGGTTGAAGTATTTCACAGATAAATCCTAATTAATGAATCTCAATGTACAGGTAGAGAATGAAGATACAATATTGAAGATGTTATCATTCACTTCTTGAACCTGAACTGACAGAGTCTAGTTTCTCATATCTATAAAGATACTACATAAAATTATTTATTTTATAAATATATAAATTATATTAAACTATATATAAATATAAAATTATTTACTTTTATAAAATTATTATTAATTTAGTACCAGGGATTTTAATCTAAAAAAGACTTAGGAGAAACATAATGGTGTCATCAAGTATTTATTTGAAGGTGTTATCACTCAAAAGCAGAAAAAGGCTTCTTCTGATTGGCCCCCATTATACTGACTCCTTGAATCATGCATGACTCTCTAGTCCCAACTAGCACATTTGACAGTTGAGGAAGATCCCCCAGCATATTTAGGAAGGCCACACAGAAGATGAGCATCAAGCATAGAAAAAGTTTTCACAAGTATATAAGTATATTCTTCAAGGAATTTGGGGGTTTTATTTAGAAGAAAAGACCTGATGGGAGAGGTGAGGCACATTATTACTTTTTTTTTTTTTAACTATTTAAAGGTCTGTCCTGTGGGAGCAGAGAGGAAGCCTACTGTAGTGACAACTGATAGAACAAAGGATTTGGAATCATCAAGACTTAGATTCAAATCCTAACCCCCCTGTAACCCTGAGTAAATCAATTAACTTCTCTCAGACACACTTTATTCATGTATAATCTGAGAATAACAATACCCATAGCACTATGCCCCAGAGATTTTGTGAAAATAAAATGATATATTTTATGCAAAGTGCATTGAAAACTTTAAAATGTATGTATGTAATATTATCAGTTATTGTTATGATTATTATCAGATGATTTTTTCTTCCTCAAAAGGCAGATCCTGTAACAGTGAAACCCTAAAAATCAATGCTGCCCCCAAATGGAATGAACTGTCTGAGAAGGTTGTTTCCCTGTTTGACTGCTTGTCAAAGACAACATAAAGGGAATTTATACTTCCTATGACCCCAAATGACTTCTGGAGGGTTTTTCAACTCTATAATTCTACAAGTCAATGATTTTTTTTAATTAAATGTACTAAATAGGAGATCTAAAGAATCATTATTATCAATATCCTGATCATCATTGATTGGAAATTTTCAGAGCTTAAAGATTTATGGTACTTCACTAGACTTTATCCAGCTAGTTCTGAAATCCCAGACTGTTGGACCCTAAATAATGATAAGGAGCGTACTTTTTCATCTTTTAGCAGGTGGTTTGGTGAATAGTATATTGAAAGCTGAAAAACATGACTTCAAATCCCAAGTCACTAGCACAAGGAGACTGAATAAATTACTTAACTTTTCTCAGCCTGAGTGTCCTCACCTGTAAAATAGGAATTCACTTACTTCACAAGATTATTATGAGGAGTTAACATTCAAAGCACTTTGCAAACTTTAAAACTCTATATGCATGCTAGCTATTATTATTCTTTTCATTTTACTTCAAAACCATACAGAAATTGAAAGGAATCATTTTAGGAACCATTAATGTCATCCCAAAGATTCCAGGGATGTTCCCAATCAACCTATCCTAAAGTGACTCTTCCCTCCTCCCAGCTCCTAAAGTAATTGTTTACTGTCTAAGACATAATAGCAAGGCTTGGATTGGCTGCTTTCCGATTTCATAATGATTTCCTCCCTTCCTGACCAAGGAAGAAATTAACTCCCAAGATTTTTAGCAACTTAGCTTCTACTTGCAAGAAAGTAAATTCCAGCCTTAGCAAAATGGATATCATCGTTATATCATCATTTGACAATTCCTTTTGTCCTACCTTAAAACATCTGTAAAAATCACAATCTCAGAGTTAAAAAGACCCCAGAGACCATCAAGTACAATGCATAACCACCTACAACACATTTGACATGTGGTCATCAAACCTTTGTTTTGAAAACAACACAAGAAGAGGAACCCAGTATTTGCCAAGGCAGTTTGTTCCAAGATCTCAAGAACAGATTAGAGTGCTACAGGCTTTCATACCAAAGAGGTCTGGCCCATGACAAAGTTTGAATGCTGCCCCTCTGGTCTGATCTCTATGATTTGAATCTGGACAAGAGCAGATGCCAGTGGATTTCACCCCATCAGTCATCTGGAAAAACTATGTCTTGAGAGTAACAAAATAGTAGATTCCTTTTTGGTCTGGAAGCCCTGCCTCCATTATTCCTGTTTAGACTGGAAGTGAGACTTTATTTTGTTCCAGGACCAAATACTACCACTGCTGCTGCTGCTGGCTTCTGAACATTTCTTTTGCTCAGTATACTGCCCTGGGCCTCTCTTCCAGGATCACCAGAGGTGCTTACTAGTCCACTTTTCACTACACACTGAATATTTAACCAGAGACTATGTAACTATGGTCCAGGTTCTCAGCTCCTCCAAGCACTCTAAAACTTTAATCTGGTCCATAAACTTTTTTTTTTAATTTGGCAACTCTATTTCAGTAAAAATGTAACATGAAAGTAGGTGGCACAGTGGATAGAATGTAGCAGTTACAATCAAATAGATTTGAGTTTGAATCCTAGCTCAGATGCTGACTAGGACAAATATTCTTTTGTATGTCATTCTCATGATAATAACATCTCCCATCCTAAGGTGGTCCTGGGAATGCAGTATGATGAAATTTATAAAGCACTTTACAAAACTTAAAAGCACCATATAAATGCTACCTGTAGTCAATAATTATTTTATCACATGCTATGTTGAACTGGAAGTCTGGGGGGAAAAAAACAACAACAACTTCAAGTTTCATGGCTATTTCTTTGGGACGTATAAAAGCTAAACACTTTTTAGCCGAATGATATAAATAGCAAGTTTTTGAAAGAAAAAAAAATCCAAGAGAGCTCTCTGTATCCAGAGAGAGGATTGAAGAGGGACTGAATGTGGATCACAACATAGTATTTTCACTTTGTTTACTTTTTGTTTTCTTTCTCATTTTTTTCTCCTTTTTGATATTTCTTGTGCAACATGATAAATGTAAAAATATGTATAGAAGAACTGTAGAAGGGAGGAAGGAAAAACTGGGGAAGGAAGGGAGAAAATTTTGGAACACAAGGTTTTGCAAGAGTGAGTGTTAAAAACTATCTTTGCATATAATTTGAAAATAAAAATCTATTATTTAAAAAAATCCAAGTTATCAATAGTTATATGAAAAATGCTCGAAATTACTAGTCACTAGTAAAAACGCAGATTACAATTGTTGGTAAAATTATGGATAGTTTTTTATTATTATATCTTTTTATTTACAAAACATGCATGGGTAAATTTTTCAACACTGATCCTTGCAAAACCTTTTGTTCCAACTTTTCCCTTCCTTTCCCCCCATCCTCTCCCCTAGATGGCAGGTAGTCCAAAACATGTTAAATATATTAAAGTATATGTTAAACACAATATATGTATACATATTTATACAATTATCTTGCTGCGCAAGAAAAATAGCATCTAGAAAAAAAAGGAAAAAAAAAACCTGAGAAGGAAAACAAAAATGCAAGCAAACAATAACAGAAAGAGTGGAAATGCTATGTTGTAGTCCACACTCATATCCCACAAACTATGGATAATTCTAACCATTCTGGAAAGTAATTTGTAACTATGTCCAAAAAATTATTAAACAATGTATACCCTTTGACCCAGCTATATCACTACTTTGGTTTATATACCAAAGAGACCAAAGAAAGAGGAAAATGACCATTATGTACAAAAATATTTATAATAGTTATTTTTGTGTAGCAAAGAATTGAAACTGAGGTGGTGTCCATCAACTGAGAATGACTGCACAAGTTATGGTATATGTGTGTGATGGCATACTAACGCCTCTGTAAAAAATGCTGAAGGAAATGATTTTGGAAAAACCTTACAAAGCCTTTTATGAACTAATTCAAAGTGAATAAACACAACTTGGGGAACAATGTATACAAAGAAACAATTTTGAAAGAAATAAGATGACTCCAAACCATTTTCAAGCAAAAAGAAAGACATGGCACAGAAGAAAAGGTGAAGCAAAGTTGATTCAATAAATTAAATATGGAAGGCCACCCAACACTGGTAAAGTGTGGAATCAAAAGAGATTTGATGCAAGAACTCATCATCACCACCACCATCATCTGCAAAGCCAAAAAACAAACAAACAAACAAACAAAAAAGATATCATTATCCCCACTTTACAGATGAGGGAACTGAAGCAAAGAGAGGTCAAGAAATTTGCCCACTGATAAATAGCTGAGAAAAGAAGAAAATGTAAGAAAAGAATCTGGTCGGAATTATTGCGTAAATTATTTGCTTTGCTCAGTCCGGGTGAGCTCTTTGAAGCTTTTAAGGGAATAGCCTGAGAAAGAGGCGGAAGTGGAGAGAGAGCAGTCGGAGCTGAAAATGAAAGGGAGAGGTTATTGTGTCGGTGACAACAGATAGGCCTTGAGAAAGCGCAAGTAGTCCAAAATTGCAAAAGGCAGAAATTACAGTGCAGGAGGAGTATTGCTATAGAGTCCCTGGTGGTCTAGTGGCTAGGATTCGGCGCTTTCACCGCCGCGGCCCGGGTTCGATTCCCGGTCAGGGAAGTTATTTTGCAGACTCCCGATTACCTTCATCCAGACCCCTCGGTTATGTTCTCTTTTTACTTTCATCCTTTCTTCCCTGAAAGTCAGACCCCACCAAGTCCCCAAAAGCAAAAAGAAATCTTTATTTGATTGCACACCCTTTCTATGCGAGGGTTCCTCTCACCTGCAGGACCCATGAGAGCAAAAATTCCAAAGGACAAAATTAACTTTGTCTTAAACCTTTAGATCAACAGAGCTGAATACCAAAGTACAAGGGCTCCAGAAGGCTAAGCGCCAGGGGGTGAGGGGAGGCAAAGTGTGCTTGAGCCGAACTTCCCAGAAAAGGAAAGATACTCGAGATTTTCTCTCACTGGAGAGAGACTTCACCAAGGAGAGGGTCCAAACTAGGATGGTCTCTGGGAAAGCAGCATGCAAGATACTTCCAGAATCCACCAGAAAATGAGTGGGGCGAGTGTAATATGAGCTCCGGAAGCTGTAACAAAAGGTTTAAACCATTAGATTTAAGGACTGAGAATACTTCGACTCGGATAAGATACTGCCGAGAGATGGGGCAGATATAGGAGTGAAAGCGGAGAAAGACAGAGAGCTACAGAGATAGGGATCAAGAACTGTGCAAGACTGGACGTAAGAAGGAATAGGAAGAACACTGAGCATAAGTGAACAGCGAGCCGCAGAGAAGAAATTGGTTTCGAGCAGAAGCCGAAGAATTCCGGGAGAAACCATCTGCTCTGATTATATTCCCGCCGCGTCCAACTAACTTCCACTCTAGCTTCCAAGAGCTTTTTCCTCCTGGCTCTTTTTCTCATTCACCACTCCCTGTACTGCCTTTTCTCCTCTTTCTCCTTCTTTTTCTCCCGCCTCCCCCAACTTCTCCAACTCTTCCCTTTTCTCACTTCCTCCTTCGTCTTCACATCAAGCTTCAATCCTCTGGAAAGAAAACATTCACATGGTAACAACGGGCATCCTGGATCACGATGGACACTAGTTGTGTTGGCTCGGGCATGGAGTGTACGAGCTGAAGGGGATGAGTCAAGCTACTGTGGTAAGGAAGGTGGAAAGGTCTGTGAAACTCTGGAAACTGTTGAACTCTTTCCATGTTAGTATAGTGCTAGTATAATATATTTGATGTTTGTTTTAAATACATACATACATATATATATATATATATATATAATGGGGGGGGTGGAGTATTTCCCACTTCTGTCGGACAAGAAATTCCCAAATGGGAAGCACAAAAAAAATTGTTTTCACACCACTCCACCCACCTTACTTCCACTCTTGAGTTCTCTACCTGCCCAAAGGACTTCCACAGAGGCTTAGCAAAACGTAGGGTTTGGGCACACTAGCTACTCTCATTACCCATTTGAGGGCCCTTCCCTGACCTCAGGAGCCCAAGGGCCTCTCTGTCTCCCATTACCTATACATGCAACCTGGGATGACCCTCTCTCCCTCTCTGGGCAGTTGGACAACTGATGGAATCTTTACAAACTGCTAACTAATTAGAATTGATCTGATCTTACAAGAAGATGTTTGGGGCCAGAACCTGAAACAAGGTACTAAGTAGAACTAATTACTACAATGCTTGTGTTTGCACCTTTACTCATTGGAGTTCACAAGTATGGGAGTTTCACAAAGTAAACTTTGTAACTTTGTGAATTCACACCTCCCTTGAAGCTCTTAAAGCCAGAGAGCACTATGGGAGAAAACCCATAATCCCCCTCTCTCGTATCCCACAATTCCTCTCTCTCATATAAAAGAAACAGACAGAGGCTCTCGGTCAGATTTTCAGTAGAGTTATACCAGAAGCCCTCTCTCCGAGGCAAGGGAGAATATTTTCCACTTGGCGGCTGGTGGCGGAAGAGAGTTCAGTTGGATTGGAGAGGAGCACTCTGGTGCAGACACAGAGCACTTTGGGAGATTGAGAGCCAGAAGCCCTCTCTCGGAGGCAAGGCAGATTCATCTTGGAGCTGGATTGAAGGCTGGAGAAAGCAGAGGCAGAGGCAGAGGCTGAAGGACAAAACCTTTGCATTTGGAGAAATTCGGAGGGCTCTAAGCTAACCGGGCTATATTAGAGACAATAAAAGATCTGAACTTTTTGTCACCTGGCTGCATTTTGAGAGCTTTTTTCTTGTGTAGCAAGATAACTATAAATATGTATATATATATATATATATATATATATATTGGATTTAACATATTTTAACATATCTAACATGTATTGGACTACTTGCCATCTAGGGGAGGGGGTGAGGGAAGGAGGGAAAAAATTGGAAAAGAAAGTTTTGCAAGGGTCAATGTTGAAAAATTACCCATGCATATGTTTTGTAAATAAAAAGCTTTAATTTAAAAAAAAAAAAAAAAGAAGAAGAAGAAGAAAAGAAAAGTCATAGTAGGCAGAGGGGTCAATTATTAGGCTACTGCCATAGTCCAGCCAAGATATTAGGAGGCCTTGAATATGATTCTAGGCAGGGATTATATCGTGCACAGAAAGGGAAAGTTGTTATAAATATAAAAGTAAGAGATAGCAACTGATTGGCTCCATGGATATTGAAAGAAAGGGAAGGTGAAAGATGACCTAGATATAAATCCAAATGACTATAAGGAAACTGTTTCCATCAACAGAAATGCAGAAGGTTAGAGGCAGAGATTGTATGCAGGTAAGTTTTAATAAGCAAAACAAATAAAAAGTGAGACTGGAATTTCAGGGAAGTTAGGTCTTCACTTCTAGATTTAGGATTCATGTGAAATCTTCATAGAGACAATAATGGGACTCACAGGATGTAAGAAGATCACCAAAGAAATTGTAAATGGAGAGGAAAAGCCTACATGTGGGGTGAATGGGGAAGGGGAGAGTATGAGATGCTCATACTTAGGGGACTGGCTGGAGAAAAAATAAGACCTGCCAAAGCTTGCTACAAAGACTATAGGTAAGGGAATCCTACATGGGGCAAGCGGAAGTTAGAGAGCTCCAGATCACAGCACAGAGAGACAGACACAGAGACACACAGATAGCTAGAAGAGAGTCAAATTGAGACATAGAAAAACAGAGAGAAAGGAGGCAAAGGGGAAAACCAGTCTAGAAAGGAAGCAGTGCCCAATATTCAGATAAGTGCCCACTGGAGGGAGGGTTAGACAAATGTCCTCAGTTGATTAAGCAGCTGAGTTTAAAAAGCCCTTGATTGTCATAGAAAGGGCAGTTTCAGTATAAAGTCTGAAATCTGATTGCAATCAGTTTCAGGAGTGGGAAATGAGTAAATAAAGGCAACTAGCTTGCATCACCTTATCTAAGAGTTGGGCTGTGAAAAGGAAAAGAAATACAATTCCATAAACTGGTGGAATGGCAGGGACAAGAGAAGTTTGCTTGATGATGAGAGAGGCCTGTCAGTGAAAGGTCAAAAGTTGAATAAGAGAGAAGTTGAGTCTGGAGAGAGTAAAGATGAAACAAAAGGATGGAGGGAATAAAATTCCAGAGGAGACAGAAGAGCATGAGATTAAGAGCACAGGAGAAAGAGTGAGTGTTGGTAGGAAGGCCTACTTCATCAATTGGAAAATGGCATAAAGTAGGGAGAAGGCAGAAAAGGGAAGCTTTTTAGGTATGGAATGAGGGATTGGAAGAAGCTGGCTGATAGGGTAATCTCCATAAAATCAGTCAGTTCTGCAGAGGAAGAAAGGTTGCTTCAGGGGTGCAGAAAGTTTTAAGGAGAGTCAGAATAGAAGATGCTTGAGGAGGAAGAAGGAAAGGGGTTGTATCTTCAAGGTAAGAGGACTTAGGGGCAGTGGTGGTGTAGGATATGCTAAGCCTAGGCTGGGACAAAGCAGAGTGACTGTCTGGGAAAAGGGGAAGTAGGGGAATGGTTGAAAATGATGTAAGAGAAACCAATGTCATACTTTTGAACTGTGCACTCTTGGTGTCAAGACAGGGAAAAGATGTGGAAATGGGAGTAAATGGAGGGAGGGCATGGAAAGGGAGCCTAAAAGGTCTAGGTAGGAATGAAGAAGAATTTTAAGTAATCTGGAAATTTTCATGGTCTCCCAAAAGGCCCTCCCTGTTTTTCCTTTTCTGTATACAGCTGGAAGGGCTATCAGAATGACAGTTCATCTTCATTTACCTTGGATATCTCCAAAAACTTAGGAAATGGAGGATTACAAAGTTCACTTCACCTCAAAAATACCCCTAAAGCTTTCCAAAAGTTGTGAAAACTACTAAGTGGTGTGAAATTTGTCCCAATTTCAAAACAGTGTTTTTCTTTTCTGGCTATCTAGGACAATGTATGTGAGAGAAGGTAAATGAGCATCTCTTAATAGTACAATTAGAATGTCCAGGGGAAGAAAGGAAAGATCTGTCTTGGGTCTAATGAGTCTCTAATAGTGGTTGAAGAGGATACAGGAGGGGTGTAAATGTTATGCTGTACTGAATAAGGAAAGTCTTCTGGCTTTTCCCTAGATAAAGACATGCTCCCTAATAGTCTGGTGGTTAAGCTTGGGAACCCTTTATCTCAGTGACCTGTTATGATTCCAGTTCATAAAAGGCCTTTTGCAGTTCTAAGAGGCCCCTCAACTGGCAACCATCAGTATCAAAAAGAGTATCCGTTCTTCTCAGCTCCACTACCTAGTCCTAGCTACAAATGGTCCCCAAATGTTGCCCACTTACTGTCTTGCTTCATTTCATAAGCCAAAATGCCAAGTCCCAGGGAAAAAAGAAAAAAAAAAAAAAAAAAAACAAAGTGAAATGACTCCTATCTCAAACACCATCAGTTCTGCTAGCCTTTGCTGTCCATCTTGAGGAGAGAGAAAGATGAGGAGAGAAGCATCTGATAGATAGTTGGAGACAGAGCAGGGTAGGTAAGATCAAATTTTTCCAGAAATCTAGGCTTCAGGGTGCCTTGGAAATTAGCCAGAGCAGAGGCTCCTCTTAGATCGCCTCCAAGATTTTCTCTGACCATCTTGTTAGTGTGGACAGGGTGACAAAGTGTGCAGAGACAACTGTAGATGACCATCCACCAGAAGTCAGGATCTTAGTCCTGGTGTTGCCAGAGTATTGAAAGGAGAGAGTCCAAAAGGAAAGTCACAATCAGAGTACTCAAGGAAGAGATTCTGGTAAGAACATAAGTGCATGGAATAGGTCTCGAACCAGTGGCCTCCGGTGTGGCAGGCAAAAATATTACCATTGAACCAGCCAAGCAAGATAAAGAAAGCAGTATAGAAATGAGCCTTTCTTTTTCGTCTCTTATTTCTTAAAACAGCCTGATGAGTCAGGATCTGCACCTTCAATTTTATACCATACTTGAAGAATCTTACCTAGACTTTTTACTTTCTGCTTTGGACTCTCTCCCCAATCCTTCCCCTAAATTCTCTTCCTCCTACTAGATGCTCTTACATCTAAATGACCTCAAGGTAGGTTATCTGAAAGATTTACTGTTGAGGAGGGTGGAAAAAAGCTGAGTCCAAGTATACTTTTTTCTTCCAATCTACCCTCCCAAAAAAATCCAATAAGGATCCTCCACACACCCCTCATACAAACACAAGCTTATCCAGTTCGTGGCCTAAAAAGGACTGTGAGTTGGGAAGGTGGGAGTAGGGTTTGAGTCCAGGGCCTAGGCGAATAGATTACTCTTGTTCTGGTCACAGACCTGTGTCACGAGGTGTCTCAAAAGAATTTACAGACTTGATCCCACATCCAAGTCAAGGGACAAAGTTTATTATAATTGTAACACCAATTGAAGCAGGCTAAAGTCCAAAGATTTTAGCAAAAAACCTGGAGCAAGGATACAAATTTATCTAATTCTTCATGTCACTGATATGCTAATTTTATGGCCCAGAAGTAGAACTGAGGAGTGGTCTCAGGAATTTGGTTATTACTGACCAGTAAACCTAGGACCATTCTAAAATCAGAAGACTTTAGAATCATTGACAGACAAAATAGAAAAATAACATCCTAAGATTAGAGAGTCTCAGGATCACTAATATATCTTCCCTAAAGTTTAAGGGAAGAAATCATATTATATTCCCAGGCCAGAAGACTTTTATAATCATTGACAAAACAATAGCATTTTTAGATCAGAGGGCCTCAGGATCACAGATTCCAAAGCCAGGAGATTTAGAATCACTACTAGATTGTTAATACAGAAGCATCCCAAGGTCAGGGGACCTTAAAATTATTGCTATCTCCCCTAGAAGTCACTTTCACACATGCTGAGTGCCTTCCTGCTAAATTCTCAGTGCAGAAACATCCTACTACTCTTCCCAAAACCAGAAAAATAAACCATCCTCATCTTTCCACAATCACCATCCCAGACCCCACTCTTTCCACTCCCTGCACAGCAGCATCTGTGGCTTTCCACAACTGCATCCCAGACCTTGCCTCTCTCTTTAGGGAACATCTGAGGCTGAACCACGAGGCTAATCCTTCCAGAACTTTTCTCTTTCCAGCTGGTCTCAAGAACTTACTGCTGATAGCTCTTCAATGACTCACCCAACACTGGGGCAGAGGACAAAAGTGGGGAAGTCTCAGGCAGGGTCCCATCTCCTTTGGGAAAACAATTCCATGGAATGTATCCCAAAGCAGAAGGGTGCCTGCAGAGACTTCTAAGTGCAACCCAGACAAACCGGAGAATGAGTGTACAAGTATTGTGTGGATTGTAAGGTTTGAGAGAGAGAGAGAGAGAGAGAGAGAGAGAGAGAGAGAGAGAGAGAGAGAGAGAGAGACAGAGAGACAGAGAGAGAGAGAGACAGAGAGACAGAGAGAGAGAGAGACACAGAGACAGAGAGAGAGAGAGAGAGAGACAGAGACAGAGAGAGAGAGAGACACAGAGACAGAGACTCAGAGGCCTAGAAGCAATGAGAAAATTTCCACCTGATAAAATGCTGGGGAAGAGTATCCCAAAATGAGTGGACAAGAGTGAAGGAGGAAAGTATTGCCTAAGGACCAAATCAACCTTTCAGTGAAAAAAAAAGTTGACCAGGAAGGAAAGAGGCTGGCTTAATGGAGGAGTGTATAAGGTTCCAGATCCTACAGATGCTCTGCCTTCTCAATCCACTATCTATCAGATTGCACTATCTTCCCCTTTTAGGAAGAAGCCCACCCAGTTATTATCAAATATAACCAGATTATTCTGTTTGTACAGAATGATGTCAGGTTGGAACTCTTTTCTATCCCTCAAATCTCTGTGCATCTTTAAACAACCTTTAAGATATTGATTAGCATATCTTTAGACAGGACTAGGACCTGCCCTGCCAGGTGCATTCCATCTGGTTCCATAATCACCTACCTCTGAGCTCCCTGGCACTTCCTCTTTCTTTGATCCTTCTTCTGACTTCTCTCCTGGGAAACCATAAAGGCTGTATTTTTCTTATAAAGGACCTGTTAATGATGTTAATGATGAAGAGCTTTGCTAAATTCTTTTCAGGACTAAACCCACCATGGGGTACTCTCTCCTTCATAGTGCTTTTCCAAAGCGCATCAGTACCCTAGGTAATCTGATTAGTCTGCTAAACTCCTCTATGGCTCTCACCTGGCAGTCATCGGCTTACTCCCACCTCATGGAGTATTTCCTTTCTCCTGATTAATTGTAAGTTCCCCTGGGAACTAGTTTTTTCCTTGCTAATTATATGTTCTCCCAACTCTTTCAAATTTGCCACTTCTGGTGCCTGTTTTACCACTTCTTTTTTTACTTTAACCCCTTCTCTTAAACCTTTCTTTTGGCAAAGAGAATGGCCATTGTGAATTTGTCATGTTTATTTCCAAGTAGATATTGCTACCCTTACCTCACCATATCCACCTTCAAATAATCTTCCAGATCTGTTTCCTCACAGTTCCATCTTTCTGAATTATATTTCCTCAGCCGCTTTGGTCCCACTCCTCTTCGATCCATTGTTTCACCTTCTCCTTTTTTCTACTCTCCTCTTCCCTCTCCACTTCCTGTCTCTCCCTTGGATTCTGAAAGAGAGCACACATGCACACATACCCCTCCGATGGAGAAAAAAATAAGGATTTTAATTTGAGTTCATGAACTTGGTTTCTGTATATATATTTTTTAATATATTGATATCTCTATTTCAATAAAAATTTGTTTCATGGCTAATTTTTTGGATTTCATTTTAGGCATTCAAAAATGTTTCCTGAGAAGGTTGCAACAAACATTTAAAGAGATCAAATAATCACTCACATGAAGGCACCGTAAATAATCCCATCCTTGGGAAATCCGTCTTTAATGACGGAAAAGGTTAGAGGTTTTAGAGGACATGAGAGGAAAGGAACTATGAGATCATTCCTGGACCTTCCTCTTTCTAAAGACATGTTCCGAGAGCTTGTTGCTAAGAGCCCAGTAATGACTAATAGATCCGTGGTCTCTCGAAAGGTTAAGTTTGAGAGGGGTTTGAGGAGGGTAGCTGAGATAGCTGAGGAAAGGGGTCTTCCAGGTTTGGGAAGAGTGGAAGCCGTGGGGCCTTAAGAAACTCCAAAGCTGACGCTGACTTGGAAGAGAAAAGGGGAGGGGATCTGGGTCTCTTTAGTTGTTGTCCTTCATTGGCGAAGAGGACCAAAATGACATCACTATGTTAGAGTCCACTTAAGGGTCCAGCTGTGGCTGATCAGACCAGTTCGACCTCGGAATGCTCTCCACAGGTCAGACACAAATAATCCCTATGAACATTTGGAGCAGGTTTTCTAATTTTACGCATCTCGCATTTGCTTTGGGCTAAATGGTTTTGCTCATAGAGCATCTTCTGTGATGAGCGCACGCCAGGACAAGGCGATCCTGTGCCAGTGTCTCCCATGTCATACTAATGGATTCTAAAGTGCTTCAGTGTCCTTGTATCGCTTTTTCTGACCATCTTGTGAGTACTTGCTCTGAGTTCTCTATAAGATATTTCTTTTTGGCAAGAATACAATTGCTAGAGAGTGGTGAGGGGAAGTAATCACTTTGTGTCGGTGTCTTGTATTTCTGGGATGCTGAAAGAGTAGCAGCTACTAACTCGTTCCTCGTTAGTATAGTGGTGAGTATCCCCGCCTGTCACGCGGGAGACCGGGGTTCGATTCCCCGACGGGGAGGAGTTGATACATTTTTGATTGCACAACGTCAGTCCACCTACTTACCTCCTCTGCCTGACACACACACACACCCCTTCCCCCTAGGCTCTCGGTCCTCTTTGGGAGCAAGAAACATCTTTAGCATCTTATTGATCACAACTCCATCTCAAAATTCCCCTCCCCCATCCATCTCTGAATGCAAAAGATGTCATTGTGGCGCTGTGGGAACAAGAGTCACCCGCAGCATCTCCCGTAGTATTTAGCTAACCAAACGAAGAATTGTTGATAGACTAACCATCGTCAGCTGCAGATGCCCAAGGGCCTCTGTGTCTCTTAGATATTAAAGCCCCAGACATGGGTTCCCTTTTTCGCCCGATCCCCAGCCTTCCACAGAAAAGGAAGACAAAGCAAAAGGCAGAACTTGACTCTTGACGTACACAGGAAAAGCTTGTGGGCCGCTCACAGCTGCCGACTAGAGTTGGAGAAGGCTCTGGGATTGCCCAGTCGCCCCGCTTCCAAAGGGCTCACCTGCCCAGTCTCTGACCCCACGTCCCCTTGCCTACAGGTGGTTCGCAGCCTATCCAAACACTCAGTCCCATTCATATGCAAGAATACAATCCGATAACCAGAAAGTGAAGAAAAAACTCCGTGGCAGGGAGGAAGAGAGAGCCTTGAGAGCTGCCAGGGACGTAGAGGACTGGGACAAGACACACGGAGGGCAACCCAATCCATGGAGGTCATAATTCGATTCAGGCGCCGTTTGGGGTTTTGGTCCTGAATACCTAAACCGAGTGTAGCTCAGTCTACCGCACTTGTTCCATCGCCAACCCTTCAAAGATGACGGACTCCGGCTGGCCTGCCAGCGGGTTGTGTCTATGGTGCAACCAGTCTTAATACCTTGGTACTAAGTAGCCTTGATACCCGCCTTGACTACTTTACCGACGTAAAGCACCCCTCAGGGATGCAGAGGCGCTGAAAGACCGGGGACATGAAGAAAGCGGCTGAATTCGTGCGGCGCGCACCATGTCTCGGCAGATATGGCAGGAGCCATGTGAGGGCTGGAGGCTTCGGGAAAGGAAAGAGACCCAGGGGATTCTAGGCTGGCTTTGGCTCACGTGAGGAGCTAGCCAGCCTGCCAGAGAGTACAATTCCGAACAGAGCTCTAGTACTGGTCCCAGCTGGATCATCTGCCAGAGAACTTGAGGAGCTCTCACTAGACCTTGGGAGACAGCTGTTGCTAACAGAAGCGTTGGTGGTATAGTGGTGAGCATAGCTGCCTTCCAAGCAGTTGACCCGGGTTCGATTCCCGGCCAACGCAACAACTCTTTTCTGCAATTTTCTCCTTCCCCAACGTGTCTCTACATTGCAATGTGTCTTTATTGATTTCTCACTTCCTTGGCAGTCATTGAGTATATTCCCCTTAGCTCTGGGATGCCAAGGTCTCTCCCAACACAAAAGACACCTTTGTGACATTAAATGTTTTTCTTCCTCTCTCATCCTGTGGATCTTTCCCTTTTTTCTAGATACACACTGGATATTGTGTCCAATATTTCACTTCAACTTCACAACAGCTGAGTATTTATTCTGTGCAAAGGGACTGCATCTTTGGAAGATAAACCCGAAAGGTAATGAACTTTCATTCTGGCCCACTGAAGGATGAACCCAGAGATGTAATAGCTTGCATAGAGCAACAGCAAGGGGGAAGATGTCATTGTTAGGGTATGTAGAAGGAAGTGAAATGGAAGACAACTGGAAAGGAAAGAAAGGGCTGTGGTAGAATTAAATTTGAAATTAACCCTCAGGAGTCATTACTCACCAATCTCAGTAGGTTCGTGAGGATGGAATAAGTATGAGTCCTTAGATAAAATCTTTTTGGCTGGCCAGGTAAATACTCTACAATGTGAAAGCATCTACAGCAGTATTCTGCAGCATTAGCAAGAATAGTTTAAATCAAACATAACAAACGTCAATTTTTACATTGGGAATGGACAAGTGTAGTTTATTTCAGAGATAGATTTCCAGAACAAGATACCTTGTCCCATGAAAGGTAGGGGATCATGCATTTTTCAATTTATGAAATTTAAAATAACAAAAGTTATTTCCACAACTATAATCTACAATCTCATATCCCCAGGGCCAGATAGATTTACAAATTTATTCCACACACATTTAAAGAATGATTAATTCCAATATTATATAAATTGGGAAAAGGAGTCCTACCAAATTCTTTGTATGACACAAATATGGTGCTGATACCCAAACCAGGAAGAGCTAAAACAGGGAAAGAAAATTATACTCCATTTTTTCTGATAAATATTTTCTGCAAAAAAAATAAATAAAATATTAGCAAGGAGATAACGCACTATATCACTAGGACCATACTCTATAATCAGATGGGATTTATGCCAGGAATGTAGGGCTAGTTCAATATTGAAAACTATCAACATAGTTGATTATATCAATAATAAAACCAAAAGAAATCATGTTTTTATTTCAATAGATGAAGAAAGCGCCCCTGACAAAATACAGCTCTTTAATACTTTAATACTCTTTTAATACTCTTAATACTTACATTGGTAAATTTTAGAGAAGGAACACAAAGGAGGTGGCTTATGGGGTGGAATGAGAGAGTAAGTGGGGTTTGAGGCAGGAAACATAGATAGGGAAAGGAAAAAGTCCCTTCCCGGATTGCAAAACTGCAATTCTGAAACCCAAGAACCCCAGAATAGAAAAAGATCTGCAGAGCAAAGCTTGTGTTTGCAAAACCTGGGATGCAGCCTGCAGAATGCCACCATCTGGTGCTTTTCTTGTTCCTGTGGTGGTGAATATCTCTGGTCAGTCATATAGGACACCAGGATTTGATTCCCCTTAAGAGAAGATTCACCTTTTATTGCACACCTCACACACTGAATCCTATTCTCTCTCTCAATGCCAGCAGCACAGCTCCAGAATGCCATGGTCCCTCCCAGCACAAAAGACACCTTCATAACATTAAATGTCTAAGAGGTAACTTCAACATGATAGCCAACCAAAGGCACTCTCTATGGAAGCCTGCCATGCTGGCCAACCTTGCTCACCTGTCCTCCCAAATCTCATAGGCCTTCTTTGTCTGGCACCCATTGTACTTGTGGCCCCAAGGTGCCCTCTTGTCAATTTTTTGTTTCCAATGGAAAAGGAAACCCAAGCCAAGGCCCTGTTCCCAACCTCAACAAAAAACTGAGGGCCAGTTCACTCCCTTGCTTCTCTAATCTGAGAGGCGCCTGGAGGTGGCCAAACCTAGCACACCAGAATGATGAAGGACTAAAGAGTTTGCCTACATGTAGCATATATATCGCCAGACTCAGTCCCACTCATGCAACAACAATTTGCAGATGCAACTGATAAAAGTGGGCTCAAGAGAACTCCATGGCAGCAACAAGAGGACAGTCTCCAGAGCAAAGGCAGCGAGGTGAATTGGGACAGGACACTCCAGAGGCAAGAGCCATGGCAACCCAATCCACCAGAATTGTGGGCTTCCAAGATCAGAAGTGATATTGGGCTTTGGTCCTGGGGGCTTTTTTTGGTTCAATCCCCCTCAGCAAGCTAACTGGCTCAGGAGCCACCTTCAGCTGCTAAGTAATCCCCATCCCAGGAAATGAGAGCAGCCCTCTAGCTCTGTTCTTTTGCAATCTCTCCTTCTTTCCCATTGTTTGCCTAGATTCTGGATCTTCAACTCAAAACTTCACTTCAGTTGAGCTACAATGGAGTGCTTACTTAATCTGTGCAATGTTCCTCACCATGCTGCTGCATCTTTGGAAAACTGAGAAGAAGACCCTAACTTCCCCTTCAAGAAGCTTTTGTCCTGCAGAAGACCAATTTACTCATGTACTACAGTGGATCTGGAACTTCATCTATCAAGACATTCCTTCCAGAGATGGAGATCCAACTTAAGCCAACTTAAATTCATCTTTTGGCATTTCTGTCCATCTCCTCCAATAAGATTTCGACAGGATATCAGATGCCACTGAATATCACTTCTTTTTTCCATTTTCAGTGCATTAAAAGGGAAAATAAAGGAACAAATTGTATGTATCTTTTTTTTTTCAGTGTGTATGTGCAAATCTAGTCCTTTACATAACAATCTACTGAATCCATTCTTTTGGTTATAAGTTAATCAGTAAATTTATATTATGTGAACACTGTATCAAACAATATGCTAAACCCAAAGGATATAAAGTAAGGCAAAAGACAATCTCTTCTCCAAAGGAGCGAAAAAACAGTCTATTGGGGGGAAGATTACTGGTGAACAGCTCTGTTCAATCAGATAAGTGTGTGTGCATATATGTGTGTGTGTGTCTATCTGTCTGCATATATGCATAAGAGCTATTTTACATGGTAGTTTCAAAAGAAAGAGACTGGGATTGGGGAATAGGGAAGGCTTTTTACCAAAAGTGCAACTTTAACAGACTTGAAGAAAGCTAGAAAAGCTAGAAGGCGGGACTGAGGAGGCCTAGTTCTGGTCAGAGACTGGATGAGAAAATTCATAAGTGAAGAAGAGTGAAATGTAAGAAGACTGAAAAGATCAGAAAGGGTCAGGTTATGAAGTAACCCCTATTACTATTAAAGCTAACAGATATATATATATATATATATATATATATATATATATATATATATATATATATATATATATATATACACACACATATATAAAGGTATTTATGAATGTATATGTATATATGCACATACATACCTCAAAACAATAGGAAACACGGAGCATTTATTTGAATGAATAAGCTAGAGCTAAGTCTAAGATCAATTTGATAGATTAGAGGAGGTTAGATTGCAATGGAGAGAAAATGGAAACAAGTAAATTGAAGAAATGTTAGGGAAGTAGAAATGACTGGACTGAACAAGTGATTGACTATGGGAGGGAGATGGAATGGAATTAAGGAAGAGAAAGAAGAGGCTAGGGTGGCATTAAAGCCTGGGTGCCTGTGAAAAAATGGAGTAGAATGGAGTTCATCTCAGGATGATCCCCTTCGTTTTTCCTTTGGAAAAGTCTGGGTGGAGATGAAGAAGGACTGCTGGGAAGAACGGCTAGCGTCAGATCAATGTGGGCTTTTTCCACAGGAACATCTTTGCATCTTTCCTAACTCCTCTATTTCATCTTGTCCCCTTAATGGAATGAAACTTGAGTAGCACAGCTTTAATGACCAAGGTTTAAAGATGGCTGAAGATTGAACGAGTTCTCTATCCTGGAAGATGCAGGAGTCCAACTTATAACTTAGGTACGACCAGTCTGTTAGGGTGTTACTGAACTTTCAAAAGTACACATATGCATGGGCCGGGAATCGAACCCGGGCCTCCCGCGTGGCAGGCGAGAATTCTACCACTGAACCACCCATGCGTTATAGACTTCAACCTCTGTCTGCCCCAAATAGCGATGAATTCTCAGAGATAACGGGTTAGGTTCAGTGCCAAAAATTGGAAACATACATTCACCACAACCTAAAACTTTCGCCATCCTCTTTGATTTTCTTCTCCTTTTTAACCTTTTTTCTTCTTTCTCCTCGTTTTCCTTCTCCTACAAACTCCTTCCATTTCTCCTCCTACTGCTCTTACATTTTTTTCTTCCAAAAAAGTTGGAGAAAAAAATCACCCGAAGTCAATTGTATTGTAGAGGGCTGATGTCCAAATGTGCATTTCTCTTATCTAAAACTCTGGTCTTCAGATGGGACCGGCTCTCTCTTACAAAGTGTAGCCGTTCCCTGCCTTTGAGAGCAAGTGGATCGGGAAGAAAGAGAATGACGTTAGTGGAATCTCTAGCCTAGCCTGGTCCTTCTCTCCTTGTAGGGCGCTGAGGTAGCCGCGCCCACAGTAGCTGAACAGAATATTCTTCAGACATGGGATTCGAACCCCAATCCCAATAAAGGGACTGTAAACTGTCTGTAGTGCCTTAGACTAGTCCGCCAACTGCATAACACTCCTGCTTCACCCCCTCCCTCTTTTCAAGTGATCTCTGACACAATGTAATCTCGATCCTAGATTATTATTCGGTTCATCTCACCCCCAATCTTTCCAATAAGACATCACTTTTCACATGCCCTGCCTTCTCACTCTGGAACGAGCACTGTCTAAGCAAATCCACAAGTCCAGAACCATCCTTCCACACGCGCTGCGCACCTTCCCTCCCGAAGGTCCCGAAGACAAGTATCACAATGAACCCTCAACTAGCCTGACCCATCCCACGCTTCCCGCTCCCAGCATAGCAGCTCTGCTGTGGCCTTCCCCAGCTGCATCCCCTATCCCACGCTACGAAGGCCATTCTTTCCAGGACCCACATCTTTCCAAAAACCAGATCCCAAGCGCTGCTGAGGGCTCAGCTAAGATTTTCCCGACCCTCGACTGGGGATGAAACAGCGAAGAGGGACTGACACAGGCGCCTGCGGAGGGAACGTCAGGGGAGCGCGATCGGGAAACGCAAAGAACCGGAGACTCGCTCTCACGCCGCATGCAATCTTCCGAAACGAAATGGGATTTTGCCAGTGAAAGTGTCCCCAGCAGGAGAGCCTCTGCGGAGGCACCTGCGTAGATGAGACCCAGACAAACTGGGGGATGGGTGTGCAAGCGTCGTATCGTCTGTGAGCCGGAAGCAAAACTTAGAACGGGAGGGGCCTAGAAGCAGATTCCTCCATTTCCACTCTGTGAACCACTACCAGAGAAAAGCTTTCAAAAGTAGAGTGGAGGACTGTAGGGAAAATTAAAATTGGCCAAGAGGGAAGAGCATGGCTCAAAGTGGAGGTCACTTGTGATGTAGTTACAGTGGGAAAGAAGTATGTGAAACATGCATAGAAAATGGGCGAAGTGTTAGCTATACCTTGCTAGGACACAAGAATTACAAGGAAAGAAGTAGAGAAAGCCGGGTAATTTATTCAAGCGTTATTAGATTAACGATTTACAGTAGTTCCTGAAATAGCATTGGGGAACAAGTAGCAGGCCATTCGTCTTTAAGTTATCTATATGGGTGGTTGTGTGTGTGTGTGTGTGTGTGTGTGCCCGCGTGTTGTTGAAATTACTTAAGGAAAGAGTGACCTGAAACTTGCAGAATATAGTTGAAATAGTAGGATGTTCAACCAAGACAGAGTGGGCAGCTAGCTTCCCACACACATCATTCTTGACTTAGCCAGACTATTTACGAGTTTCTGCTATAAAGATTTTTTGCACATATGGATTCTTTTCCCTTTATGATCTCTTTTGGATACATTAGGGTTGCATTAAAGGGTATGCACAGTATGATAATCCATTGGGCGATTCAGAATGGTTGGATCAGTTCACAACTCCACCAGTTTTTTGTGTCCCAGTTTTCCCACATCCCCTCCAAAATTTACCATTATCTTTTCTTGTTATTTTAGCCGATCTGAGAAGTGTGAAGTAGTATCTCAGAATTGTCTTAATTTACATTTTTCTCATCAATAGTGATTTAGAGCATTTTTTCACATGACTAGAAATGGCTTTAATTTCATCTGAAAATTGTCTGCTTATATCCGTTGACCATTTATCAGTTGGGAAATGACTTGTATTCTTATAAATTTGAGTCAGTTCTTTATATAATTTTAGAAATGATGGGCCAAGAAGATTAAAGGAAAGAATGGCAGGTAGAGGTGTTGGATGCTTTCCCCCCCCCACCCCCCTTTGCAGTTAAGACTGGATATGGAGTCTTACATACCATTATGACACAATGAAGGATGGAAAACAAAAACAATGATCCAGGTACTCACCACTCTGACTCCATTCTGGAGTAGAATTGTTATCTCGCTTTCTGCCTATGCCTTCATTAGAAGTCCCTATCTGTCTATCCAAGAATGGTCCTATTCCCTTCTCTGAAAGGAACTGAGCGGGGATCCAAGGCTGTAAATACTTAGTTGACTCTTCTCTCTCAGGTCTTTTTCTAAAGTAAAGACAACAGCTGTAAAATGTTAGACTAATTGCCTTTTCAGCTCCTGTATCCTGCTTGTAAACGCTAATTAGCCAAGGACCCTTTAAAAGTTCCCTAAATTGCTCCGGTCAAATGATTTTGAATGTGAGTTCCGTTCCACCGGGTAGTCTAAACTCTCCACAATTAAAAAATTAAAAACCAATTTTTGTCTTGCCTCAGTTTCTCTGACATTACAGAGGAAAATGTGTGTTTGCAGAGCCTGGAATAAGGGCGACATAAAGTCACACAGCACCTTCTTCCTTTAGTGTAGTAGTAAGTAACTTTGGTTGTCATGTGGAAAACTGAGATTTGTGTACAAAGCGCACAGACAAACCAACTCTTCTCCAGGCCACCAAAATTTCTCCAAATGTAAAAGGTCTTTGTTTCTAATGTGTTATAGCCTTGGTCTAGTGTCCCTCACACCTCTGAGTTGGGGCAGCAACAGGCTGAGTCTCTGGTCCCTGCGACAAGGAGAGCAGCTGCTAAGAGCTAGGAGGAGCTCTGGACAAGCCTCACTCAAGTAAGGAGCGAGCCAGCCTCAGGGAAGGGGGTGTGTCTCTAGTGATGAACCATCCTCGCGGATCAGGATCATAATAGCCTTGATTTTCCCAGTGCTGTGACAGGGAAGACGCAAGTAAGATATCTGCGTTGGTGGTATAGTGGTGAGCATAGCTGCCTTCCAAGCAGTTGACCCGGGTTCGATTCCCGGCCAACGCAACTCTTATAACTAGCCTACTCTTTTTCTCGCCACATTGCCTTAGCGCTAACACGTAGTTATGAATGACTCCTTTGCGCCGGCTTCCTGACCTGTCCGCTACTTGATTTCTCCCCTCCCTTGGTAGCGCCTGGGCCTTCGAATTGCCTTTAATCCTTCAGATCTTTCCCGTGGACTCTAACATAGTGATGTCATTTTGATCCTCTTCGAGGATCAACAACAATCTTCTCGATCTGTCCGGTTCACAGGCCGGATGCTACGTTTCCAGCCCCAAACTCCACCTCAATTCACTTCCCTTGAGGTGAAATCGGGTGCCTGATCTTAGTAAGATACGAAGATGTCAGCTTCTTTCAAAGACAAACAGAAAATAGGGCCCTTCCAGCTCAGGGCAATTTCATGCTGGAGGGCTGCATGGCATAGAATGCATACTCACACACAGCAAAAGATCTGGGATCTCACTCATCAGAACATTCCCTCTAAAGATAGAGATCCTGGTCTGCCCATTCCTGTCCCTCTTCTCCAATAAGATTTCAATAAGAATTCCTGTGGATCTGGGTTTTCTCGCATTTTTCTCTCCTGGCTCTCACTCCTTGTTCTTTTCAGTGCAATTAACACTGAACGGGGGAAATGTGTGAATGCTTTTTTTTTTTTTTTTTTTTGCATTTATGTATGTCCACGTTTGATGTGTTACACACTCACCTGGAACAAAAAGAATCCGATTAATCCATTTTTTTTTGGGGGGGGGATATCAGTCTGTTAGTCAATCAATAGATTTGTGCCTACAATGTATAAGAAAAGGGGGGAAAGCCTCCGTTCTCAAGGAGCTAGCATTCTAATAAGGGAGACAATATGCAAACAATTAAGTACAAGTGAGATCTGAGGAGTGATGAACAAAGGGTTTTTCGTTGCTAACTCTTCCAAATACCTTTTTAGAATTTGGAGTTAATCAGGGAAAACACAACCTTGGAGAAAGACACTTGTTAACAGTCACACTAAACCAAAGTTATTGATACGTGATAGTTATTGTGGTTCTTGTAACAAACAATTTGAACACATGGTTCTCCAACTCTACATCTTTTTGTCAAGTGTATGATAGAGATATGACGTGTCTAAAGGAAATATCATTTGTGAAAGCCTTTCCGTGTCCTTATAATGCAACAGAATGTTCCGGACTGAATAAATGTAAAGTATGTGCAAAAAAACCCTGGAAAGTCCTGGGAAAAAATCTAGGGTGGGACGAGGGTGGGGGATCGCAGAGAAGAGGCTGAGAGTTACAGTCCTAGATATGCCACTGAATTTAAATCTTTCTTCCGGCATTTAATAGTCGAGGTAATTTCTTTAAAAAAAAAAAAGTTTTCCTTATTTCCAAAAGCATATGATAAGCTGAAAGAAGTGAGAATCCTTTCTGTCTAAAAACGGTTTCCAACACTACATTTAAGATTGGAGCAAGCAAGTGGCTTCTGAGCTGAGCAATGAAGGTATCTTGGGATTATTCCCATCTGAAACAAGAGGGAATACTACTCAGACACGGAAGACCTCAGGTGGGAATCATTTACGTTATGTTTGAGAGGGCCAGCTTTGAATGTGATCCATGGAGGATACTAGCAAGCCAGTGTGACAGCAATGGAGAATGTGGGAAGAGAAGCGAGTGGCGTGGGGAGGTGGGGAAGAAGCAGAAGGGGAGAGGACCCGTATTAGTGTTGGGAAGAGGAATAGTTCTTGCAATAGGAAAGAGGTCCTGGAGGTTAATGATGGTGGCAGGATGTACTAAACCTAGGCTGGAACTTGAGCAGGAGTGACTGTTTAGGACCAAGGAAAGTAGGGAATGGAGAATGATTTAAAGGCAGTTGGTGAAATATTCTGAACTGTTCAATCTTAGGGTCAAGACAAGGAAGGAAAAAGAAGTGGAAATGAGAATGGAAGGAGGAGGGAGTGGGAGGAGGGGTTTTCATGATCACACAGATCCTTCCTGCTTTTTAGATTTTCGTGAGAAATTAGAGGGACTACCAAAATGATAGTTCAATCTCATTTGCTTGGGAGAAATCAACAAAAACTCCGGAGGCAGAATTACAGTCTGCTCGATATCAAGCATATCCATTATATTTCCCAAGAGATCAGGGGCTTGGATAAGGGGAAAGCTATCAAATGTGTGAAAGTATTCTAGTTTATGAACAATGCTTTTCTTTTCTGATTGTGGAAATGGCAGTTGAGAATAGTCAATAAATCAACAAGCATTTATTAAGTCATTACTGCAATATGCCAGGTACTGCGTCAAGTGCTCTGTTACAAAGAAAGGACTAGGAGGAGGGGGAAGAACGCTGGGGGGGAGAGGGGGGAGGAGGAGAGACAATCAGTTTTGGCTTCCGTCCAAAGCAAAAGACTATCTGCAAAGAACCCCATGGTGGGGGGGGGGGGAGAGGAAAGGAGGAAGGAGGGGGGGAAAGAGGAAAGGAGGAAGGAGGGAGGGAGAGGTGGTGGTAGTCTCAGAGGGAGTCCCCAGGCCTAAAATTAAGGAGTGGGAATGAGAACAGAAGCTGTGAGACAAAGTTCCAGGCATAGATGACTCCCAGTGAAAAAGTTGAGAGTAAGAAAGATGGATATGTGGAAGAGGGGTAAGGTTGACCAGGTTTAAAAGGACTTTTAAAAAGAGGATTGTAAGTATATATGATACTTCAGCAACCCCTGGAGTTCTGAATGAACAGAGTAGCAATATTATCAGACATTGGCTTTAGGTGAATCAGTTCAAAAGCTTGGAGGAAGCTGAATTGGAGTGGAGAAAGAATTAAATCAGGGAAACCAATTAACAGACAAATAGGGGAAATATTAGGAAGGTAGAATTGATTTCATTGGACATTTGATTCACCGTGGAAGAGGTGTATAAAATTGGAAGTGATAGTGAAGAATCTAGGATATCACCTGTTAAGAACCATGCCTAAGTGAGGGGGGCAGGTCAATTCTCTGAAAGCCTCCACAGCTGTGAATCATAACACCTTAAAGAGTTGCTAAGCAGCCTTTGCTAATACAGATGTTCCTTGTGGATTGGGAATGAAATAAATTGGAGGTAAGAGGGAAGAAGACAATGCAACTGCCTCTCAGTGGAGAGGTCAGGCAACACAATTGCCTTTCAGTCTCCTTGTATCGTCATCATTCTCTCACATGAAAAGATCCATTCTACTGGTCTGAATTAGACCTCCAGCAGCTACTGGCAGGTGGCTCCTGTATCTCAACAATCACCTAGTTACCAGACTGGGAACATCTGGGAAATTGGAGGTACTCTTTAGAGTTAGGGAAAGGAAAAGATTTGGGAAGATGAATCATGACATCAGTTTTGGATGTGTAAGATTAAGATTCTATGGGATTTCGGCTTCAAGAAGATCTAACAGGGACAGAATAGGGGCTTTGCTTGAGCTCTTCACGCTGCCCCGCAGGGACTTCGTATTTATAATTGCACATGCTCTAAGATGGAGAACAAACAGTACAGAACTTGGAGCGTTTGAAGGTGGATTCTCCCATGGTTGAACACATCCAAGAGAGCAGAACTCCTCTCCGAATGTGCAAGCCCTTCCTCCTTCAAGCGCTTAGCGCAGAACCAAGTTGTCTCTGGATTACTCCTGCCATATTGATGGAGTTGATACTGACTAGAAAAGAAGAGAAAAAGCCAGAGAGGAGCACAGGAAGAGGCTGTGCAAATGCACCGGAGTATCCGCAAAAGTCCTGAAGAGAGAAAGCATGAAGCAAAAAGGCAACTGAGGTGACCCGATATGTAAGGGTGGTAGGCGGCAAGGTGTGGAATGAGGGGAGGTTCAGTCTGGGAAAGAGGGCAAGGGACGTAGGTATTGAGGCTCCGAATTTGTATTGTTCTTATTTGTTTAGGCGAGGTGATAAGATGGCAGCATTTAGGGGAATGGACCACCGTGTGGGAGAGGGACAGAGGGGGACGTTGGGTCCGTTGGCAGTGCAGTAGAATGGCGAGGGTCAGAGGTCTAAGAGAGAGGCTAGATTTGGATCCAATGGATGTGGAAAAAATTCAACAGGAAACTGGAGGGTTATAGGAAGGAAGTGTTAGATTCCTTAGGAAAGATGGAACCCTTCATAAGCGTTCCCTGGTGGTCTAGTGGTTAGGATTCGGCGCTCTCACCGCCGCGGCCCGGGTTCGATTCCCGGTCAGGGAAGTTCGACTTTTGGCCAAGAGGATTCCGACCTTCCCTTCTGGGCTTCGGGCCTGAAATTGGTTTCCTTCTCCAGTTCCCCTTCATTTCCCCGCGCAGCCCCCAAAGCGTACATTAAGTGGTGCCCATCGCAGGGATCCGTTCTATTCAACTTCACTCTACAAAACTTGACCCATAGACTGCGGGGAGAGAAATCGCCTCAGGTGAGGAAGCTTGAAGGCCGAACACTGTGGGCAACATATATTTTCGCCAGAGAGCTCGGCATTTTGGTGCCCTAGAAATTATAAGACTATCTTCAACCGGGACCGCTTTCTCTGCTGTCTTAGGGACCAAGAGCCAAAATCTTCTCTGGCTTCTTAAGGTGAGTAAGAGATGGGTAATGAGCTGGAGAGTCAAGGTGTGAGAGCTGGTTTGCCTGAGAGAGTGCTGTATTCCAGGAATGCAAGAGTCCATGCTTAACGATCCAAAATGTAGTTAAGGGAAGGACAAGAGTCCTCAGAAGGGGTACTTTTTAAAAGAATTTCCTTGCATGGGCCGGGAATCGAACCCGGGCCTCCCGCGTGGCAGGCGAGAATTCTACCACTGAACCACCCATGCAGATAATAAAGGAGGATCCCTTTTATTCTACCTTTGATCTGGATGAATATATTTTTTAATGTCACAAACTTGACTTTCAAAATCGAAAGTGGGATGTGTTCATTCTAATGCAGAAATGTTCCAACTCGTACTCGAATCCTCGTCTTTCTCTCCTCTAAACTTTTCCTCTTGTCTTTCTCCTACGTACTCATCCTCTTCCTTATTCTTCTACTGCTCCTTCCCCGGGGAAGGTCGAGCAAATGCTCGGAAGGTAAATGCATGAAACTATTGGTGGATAAAAGCGCAAAGCATTCGCATTTCTCTTCCAATCTGCTCTATGGCAAAACGTCCAACTCGGTACTAAGATGTGGTCTGGCGCTCAGAAGGATCTGGTGAGGTTCCCATAAGAAATGTCAGGAGTGGGATTCGAACCCACGCCTCCAGGGGAGACTGCGACCTGAACGCAGCGCCTTAGACCGCTCGGCCATCCTGACTTGGCGCCAACTGTTTCCCCTCCCTTTATTCTCCCGTTGTCAATTTCGAAATTACCAGGTGTTCTGATTTTCATTTCACCCCAGGATCGTCTTCATTCATCCTGATCTGTATCTTGCCACTGGACTCGGATGTCTCTGGCAGTGAGACTGACGACTTTGCACGGCACTGCTTCACTTAAATCCAATCTCTCCCAACAAGACAACGCTTTCCCATGCACTCCTCACCTTGGCATCAGCAGTGTCCAAGTAAGTCTTTTCATATCCTTTCATACACAAGCCCCTTCCCGCCCACCTCTCCCGGCAAACACTGCGGTGCCGATGCACACACAAGAAACTAACCTCACTTGGCTCGATCCCCTCCCGCCCCCGCCAGCTCACGCTGCTTCCTGCATCGATTGCCTAATGCCCTTTTTATTGCACAAACTGTAGGAATACACGAACGCGAAGAATTTGTAAAAGTAAGATGAGATAATATCAAGAGGGAGAAAGTGATAAGAAACGAGCGGAGTAGTGTAGGTTTCGGATTGGGAGGAGATGGGGAGATGAGACAACAAAGAGACTCTCCAAATAGGCTGCTGAATTGAATCTGGAAGTATCGGAGTCCAATCCAATCTCAGATGCTTACTAGGTGCAGTAAATCTGGGTAAGACACTTGACATGTTTCACTTTCCCTATTCCAAAGTGAGGAGATGAGGGGAAGTGATGATTTGACTTCTAAAACTTCCAGCTCTAAAACTCTAAGTGGTGCTTTGTAGCAAGTAGGTCACACCTGAGCTGAGCTTTGAAGCACTAAGAGGGATCTTTTCCTATCCGAATCCGGGAAAGAGTGAGATCCAGAAACCCTCGATTCTAGATGGGAACTACTTATGCTATGCCCGAGAAGCCCAGGTATGAATGTGATCCAGAAGGAATAAGCAAACTAGTTTGGGAGGGATAGAAAAATAAACCAGAAAGAGAGATGAAAGACATTCTGGGAAGGAACTTCAGTGTCAAGCTAAGGATTCAGTATTTTATCTTATTATCTATATGGAGCTCCTAGAGGTCATTGAATGATATTTTTCTTAGAGTGAGTGTGGGTATGTGTGTGTAAGAGAAGTGATATATAATTCATCATATGTTGAGGTCGGTGTTTTAGGAATATCCACAAAGCAGCTATAAATACAATAAGTTGGCAAGGAGAATGAAGTGTGGGGGGGAAAGGAGGAGATAGTGTGATAATGAAGTGTGGGGGGGAAGTGTTGGGAAGAGAGGAGATAATTATGAGATATTGCCAAAGTCTAGGCAAGTTATTAGAAGACTTTGAATGTGAGTTTGGGCAGGGATTCCTCCATCCATACAATGGTAAATTATTGGTTCCATAGAAAATGAGGGAAGGGAAAAGTCAAGGACGAGTCCAAGGACGTGAATCTGGATGATTTGAAGGGAAATGGTTCCATGGGAAGAAATAGACAAACTTAGAGGAGGGTTGAACCTCAGAGGAAATGAGCTCAGTTTTGGACATGTTACCTTTAAGATACCGGGAAGTCCAGGAAGAAATTTTGTACAGTAAGTATTTCTAAATAAATAAATAAAAACACATATAGATTGGAGTTTGGAAGAGGTTAAATCTAGACTGTTAGATTTAAGAACCATCTACTATTTGCATTGAAATGATCATTGGGACTCATGAGATGTTTAAATTACCAAAAAGAGCCATATTTAGAGCTTCTATGGAAGGTCTTCCAAAAATTAGGGAACAAACTACAAGAACAACATTGCTTGGCAAAGCCTACCACAGATGTTGTGAGTAATGTGGTGGCTATGTCTGCAAGGGGCAAGGGATAGATTCAGAGAGCCACAGAGACAAGAAAAATACAGAAACAATGAAAAAGAACAGTCTGGCGGAGAGAATGAAAAACAGAGAAATGGGGGAAGGGACAGATTCTGTCAAAATTACAGATTCCAGGAGGCACCAATCTAGATGGGATTTCGGCATAGAGAAATCCCCATTTCAGAGAAAGTGAGGGAAACACCTTTTTGCCTTCCAAAGATTTTTGTAGTAGCACATACGTCAATATGAAGAACTGCTACTGGACTTAAAAGGATTTCACAAGCTCTTATGATTTAGCAAGGTCGGAAGAACAAGACTCCCCTTTGGATGGGCAAGCTTCCCCCCTTATAGGGTTCGGGGCTCTATCAAGTTTTTTTTTCTGAGTAATTCCTGCCATATTAGTGAAGCTGATGTTAACTAGGAAAGAAAAGAAACAGAAAGTCAGGACAGAGCCAAACAAGTTGTTTTTAAGGCCGAGGAAGAGATTTTGCAAAAATATCTAGGTATCCGCAGATGCTCTAAACAGAGAGGAAGATGTGGAGACAGCTGAGAAGACCGGATGAATGAAAGATGTAAAGGGGAAATGACATTTAAACCGGGAAAGATGGCAAGGGGTTGTAGGGCTGCGAGTTTTAGATTCTTATTGTGTAGCGCAGTGCTTTGTTCAGGCGAAGAGAGTTGGTGGAATTTAAAGGAATAAATTTTCCTTTATTCTCCCTACTCTCCCTATTATCCCTATTCTCATGAGAAAGGGGCAGCGAAGTAGTGGACATCAGTAAAGAATGATGAAAAGTCAATTGTAAATTCAGTGAAATCCTAAAAGAAATTGGAGAAGCAATATTGAAGGGCTGAGCGAGTAAGGAAGTACAGTGAATATGTGTTCCCTGGTGGTCTAGTGGCTAGGATTCGGCGCTTTCACCGCCGCGGCCCGGGTTCGATTCCCGGTCAGGGAAAACTACGTTTTTCCAAAACCAGAGAGCTACTGTTCTTCGTGCTCCATTACCAGCTCCCAACTATATGTGGTTCCGCCAATCTACTCCCTTACAGTCTCGTCTCATTTCATCCGCCCTGCCACCAAGACCCTAGGGCAGAAAAGAAATTAGAATAGAACAAGACATCCCAAACATTCGCCTTGTGAGATTTCACAGGCTAGGAGAACAGAGGAACTCTATTAATAGTGAAATAGTGATGAATGAAAGATATAGGTATGTATGAAAAATATATAACACTTGCAAAAAAAGGGGCAGAGCCAAGAAGAAAGATTGAAGTAAGAGTAGGATGCCCAAGATCAACTTTATCACAACCGTTCCCTTTAGGTGTTCTAAAATCTTATGGATCTATTTTGTATTAAGACGGCTTTCATTAATTTCCAAGAGCCAGAGAGCTCCTTTCTCCTATGGCTCTTCTCAAGAGGTCGAGGGGTGGATGGCTAAGATTGGCCAGATAAGATGAATGTGATGTCCTTGATAGGACAAGGGGCTCCCGTCTGGGAATGCTACTGATCACCAGGGAGCTGTCTGTCCAAAAAGTGCCAAAGGCTAGCCTGAATACTCGGGAGTGGATTTGTATATGAGTGAACAAATGAATAATAAAATGAATGAATGAATAGCTCGTTTCTTTAGATCGGGAATCGAGCCAAGGGACTATTGTATGACATGGGAGAATTTCGTCACTGAATTACCCACTTGATACCACTTTGCCCCGGACTCCATGAACATATGATGAGTTCTGATGGGATAAGATCCATACTCAAAATTTGACACAATAAGAATCTATTCTTATGTAAAAATTTTGCCGTTCCTTTAACTCCTCGGTTTTGCACTTTCTCACCATCCCCACAAACACTACAAGCTTTTCCTTTTCACCTTCTCTCCTTCTCCCCCGGTAGCAATGCATTGCTACTGAATCATAAGGAAAACTTGAGCAAGACAGAATCAGCGATTTAGAATTCTAGTGCTGGATACTTTTGAGAATCACCTAGACAGCAAAGAGATCAAATAAGTCAGATTAAAGAAATTAATTCATATTGAAAAGTCAAACTTTGAAGCTGAAGCTTGAATATTTTGACCACATAATGAGAAGACAGGAATCAATGGAAAAGACACTGAGGTTGGGAAAGACAGCAAAAGAAAGAGGAAATGGCAAAGAATGAGATGGATAAATAATGTCACGAAAAAAACGAACATGAGTTTGTATAGATTTTGTGACCTAGTGGAGATTAGAAAAAATCTGGGATACTCTAATCCATGAGATCACGAAGAGTTAGGAAGGAATGAACCTAATAAATAAGCCCGATAAACCAAATCTTTGAAATGTCAATCATTCAGTAAAATTGTGTGGCAGGTAGTATACTGATTTCAGGTGATAAAACAAAGGCAAAAGAAAATCCCTGCTTTCAAATTACTAACAGCCAAATAACAATGTAGAAACCCGATAATTTGAGGAATGACTGAGGTCGCTGAAAAAGGGATCGCCTCTCCCAAGCATTACTGTAGAATTGGGAAGTAAGGAGGGGAAACACTTTGGGGAAGAGTCAGTGTTTGTGTGCAACAAAATCAAATACTGTTGAGTTGTATTGGTGATGGGAATTCTTGTGAGATTCCACAGGCTAGAAGAACAGAGGACCTCTATTAATAGTGTAATTGTGATGAATGAAGGATATATGTATGTATGTATGAAGAATATATAACACTTGCAAAAATCTGTATTCCTTTTGATACAACAAATTGTACATCAGAATGAAAACATGTGCAAGAAGCAGAAAAAAGTTTGTCAAAAGGAAGAGAATATTAAGAAATGGTCTAGTAACGGCCATAGAGCACCAGGGATCTGAGAGAAAAAGCAAAAACAATTCCAAAGCAGAGACTGTGGGGGGAGTGAAGTGTGTGCTCAGAACTACTTGATGCTTCAAGTATAATTAACCTGCGGCCATCTTCGTTAGTATAGTGGTCAGTATCCCCGCCTGTCACGCGGGAGGCCGGGGTTCGATTCCCCGACCGGGAGCACTTTTGCCCAAGCCACCAACTTTTCTTTCTATATACCTCTGTGGGGGAGAGGGGGAGAAGTCTCTCCAAACTCAAAAGAAGCCTTTGTAGCAATAGGCTGCCAAGAGTTACTCTCAACATCTGTGCGGGGTCCAGATACACGCATATTTCTTGGAAGCTTCTTGCTGTCTCAGTGTTCATCTTGCTCTCCAGACCCATCTCAGGCACTCAAGGGCATCTCGGTTTCACATTCAGTGTAGCCGAAACTGATGGGTTCCCGTCTTGCACCATTAATCTCTCGCCTCTCCCAAAGGAAGCACTAACACGAGCCAAGAACGTTGTGTACCGACTTTCTCAGGAGAAACAATTTGTCCAGCTCCTGGGACAAATTTAAAGAAGGACCTGGGGCTGCCAACTCCCAACGTTCCAGTTCTCGTCCGACGCAAAAAGCCATGTGGGTCTGAAGGTTGTAGGCGAAGGAGGCCGGCTGCCAATATGCCAAAAGGTCTTGTGGGCTGGTCTCTATTCGAGTGTGAAATGAAATAATTGCCAAGTGAGTTAAACCGTGGGCAAGAGGCTACTAATCCTTGAGAGATGAAGAGATGTACAGTGACTTCGTTAGTGGTTATAGCATGATAATCGTGACAAGCAAGGTTTTGTTTTCTGGAGATAATAGCGTCGGGTGGGCAGTGCCAAGTAAAAGTCCAACTATGCATGGGCCGGGAATCGAACCCGGGCCTCCCGCGTGGCAGGCGAGAATTCTACCACTGAACCACCCATGCAAGTTTCACTAAAGTTCACTGCAATGTCTCTAATCTTTGTGGACATACAGGTAGACCGCGAATCAAGCTTAAAATTTGATATATTATGTGCCCACCCTAATCTAATAACTTACTTTTCTTGACTTCCCTCCTAAATTTCTTTTGTTCTTCCTTTTCGTTTTCCTCCTACGTACTCCAATATTCTCTTCCTTTCTTCCTCTCCTCATCTTCCTTCTCTTCTTCCTCCATCTTTATTCCGTTTTCTTGCTCTTTCTCCTCTCTCATTTCCTATTCCTCCACTTCCTCCTGGTTCTACTGCTGCTGCTACATCAACAACTCCGGGAACGTATTGTGTGTGTGATTGCCTCGAACCTGAGTGTCTGAAGTAATATATGTTGGGAAGTTTCCAAAAGTCCGCGTCCACGCCGGGATTTCTCTTCAAATCTACATACTGAAGTTACATGGCTGAAGTTTGGTCCTCAGGTGGACTGCAGTTCCTCATTCAACCTCTAGCATGTGGAGGTTCGGCCAGTGAAGAGTGAGAGAGAAGCATCCGGAAGCCCCAGCAAGTCAGTCTCGCTCACTAGTCTGAGGCTTCGGCGGGACCGTGGGACAACAGCAGGAAGCAAGAGAGAAGGAATCAAGAGTGGGATTCGGAGATTGCGCCCAGAGCAAAGAGCTTTAGGATGATCAGCTGTTATGACTCGGTCCCCAAAATCTCTGTCACTCTCTTTGGGGATTACAGTCGCAGAAGTCACATTTACAATTCCTCTAGCCCTTCTTCCAATGTTCCCTCACCAGCACTTTCTAAGAAAGTCTACACGACCCAAAAACACTCTTCTACAACCTTGCGCGATTTCCTGCCCGCCTCTGTACTTCAGCACGTAAACCTGAAGACCACTACTACAAACTTCCTTCAGTTGACCCGGCTCTGTCCAGCATCGCCAGTTTCCTGATCTCCAACTGCGCCCACCACTTTGCCTCTGTCTCTCTGCTGAATACGAGCGCTCAATCCTAAGACCATTCTTTTAGGGTCCTTTCCCTCACAACAAGCAGGTCCTCCGCACCTGCGGAGAGCCAAGCACTGGTTCTCCCTATACTGGAGCTGCAGATACAAGTGGACAGCGTCTCAGAGAAGAGAGAAAAGGAGACTTGCTTTCATGCCCTGTCCAATCATCTGCGGAAAGCCCGATTTCGCCTAACATATTTCCAAAGCAGGAAAGCCTCTGTGAAGGCTCCGACTTACGCATACCTGGGACACACACGGGAACTGTAGTGCAGACCTCATTCAGACTGTGGGGCCTGAGCCAAAGTTTAGACTCGAGTAACCTAAAAACTCTGAGAGGATTTTCACCGAGAACAGAGTGCTGGAAAGGACTATTGTCAAATGAAGGGAGGGTTGACTGGTAAGAATGGGGTTGGCAAGGAACTGGGTACTAGATTAGTGTTTCAAGGAAAACGTCCTTCATAATTTAGTGGTTAGTATCCCTTTCACGTGGGAGATTGGGTTCACCTTCCCCCACAAACACACATACCACCCAATCATACTCTTCTCTTTCTCCTTGCTGCCATTTCAACTCCGGGCAATCTAAGTCACTCCAAGAGCAGAAAGTGCCAAACCTCTGTCAAGATGGAAAAGGCAGGAAGAGGTAGGAATGGGGGTGGAAGAATCGAGGGAATGAAAAGAGAATAGTGGGATGTGAGGGCGTCTAGAGATAGAGAGGAAGATTTTTCTCAGACTTATCTTGTTCCCTTACTGTTTTGCTTCATTTTATTTGAACACACTGCTATGTTAAAGGGGTGGATTGAGGTAGAAGTAAAACCAGAGGAGATTACTTCTCATCCCAAGCATTCGTTCTGCTTGCCTTCACTGTTAGCCTCAGCAAACTAGGAGGTTGAGGAGTGATTGGAAGGAAGGTTGGAAGTAAAGCAACCTGGTAGAGATCTACTTTTGCCAGTGGCTTTAACCTTCATATGTTCTGGAAGCCTGAGGGCCTACGATTCTATCTTGTACAGGGGGAGTGCTTTAGCAACTATCCAAGAGCCCGGAGACTTTTAGGACTTGTTTGGCTTCTTCAACTAGGTATGGCTGGGTGGCAAGATTGGCAGTCCTTTTTATTTTTTCTATTAGGGTGAGAATAATAGTCCTGACCAGGCAAGGTGCTTCTTTCGGGGAGCTATCCAAAAGGTAAAGTGGATAACAAAAGATCCCAGGAAAAGACTTGTGCTTAAAACGGAAAAAGAAAAAGCATAAGTGCATGGATGCACAGAGAAAGGAATTCAGGCCTCCCACCTAGCAGGTGAGAATTTTACCATTATAATCTAGTGCAAAGAGTAATTTAGCTGAATTCTTAGCCTCTGACCTTACTGAACACTTCTATTGGGCCAGAACCAAAGTCCCAAATATGACAAAACATGCAATCATTCTTCACTCTCCTAATCTTTTCTCCTTACCTTTGCCTTCCATTTCCTACACAGTCCTTTCTTCTGCACCTCTTTTTTCTTCTTCCCTGTTCTTCTACTTCTCCTTCCTCTCTTTTTCCTTCTCTTTCTCCACCTACACCTTCTTCTTGTAGAAAGTGGGGTGAAAGCCCTAAAGCTATATTGCTGAGTTTTTTTCTTCCAATCTAACCTCTGACAAAAATCCAACTTGGTCCTCAGGTGGGGCCAGCTCCTTTACACACTAGAATGAAACTCGAGTCTGAAACTGAAGGCCAGTGAACTGGGGAGAAGGGGTTTGTGTCCATTGGAATACTCGGTATAGGCGGCCTTCGTATCCCTCTTCCTCTTCTTCCTATCTTCTCTTCCTCTTCTCCCCTTCCCTCCCCCCCCCACTCCATTTAACCCCAGCTCCGGAGACTTCTTCTTTATGCAAAGTAACTGCCAGCTTCCTAAATGCTTTTACCCTAGAATCCCTGAACTTGGTTAAATTTTTTAAAAGCATATTGATAGTTCTATTTAAAAAAAATCGGTTTCATTGTTAATTTATTGTATTTCATGTTATGCACTGAAAAACATCCTGAAAAGGAGTCCATAGACTGCTGGAGATTTTGAGGGAGATCAAACACACAAAACATACACACTCACATAAACTGAGAGACTAGGTTGAAGAATTTTTTTTGGAAATGAGCCTTTTTAATTGCAGCCAAGGAAGGCAGTCCTAAAGGACAGTGGACAAAAGGTATGGTAGCTATATAGGTAACTTTCGGGATGAATTGAAAGCAGGAGATTGCTTTGAGAAAGGCAGGAAGCAAAGCTAGGGTACGAGGAAAGAACCATTGTGGTTTGTCAAAATCCGAGGCTGAGAGGCCTAGAGAAGCCCAAAGCAGAGATTGGTGAGGAGAGCAAAATGTGTCGTGGAAGCTACTTGAGGCTTCATCAGAGACTCTAACTGGCAAGTTCCTCGTTAGTATAGTGGTCAGTATCCCCGCCTGTCACGCGGGAGGCCGGGGTTCGATTCCCCGACGGGGAGTGCACGTTACTTTTTGAGGAAGTCCCTCTTCCCCTCCGGGCGGCCAAAGGCAAAAGAAACCTTTGTGGCTTTAGGCTGCCAAGAACCACCTTCAGAAACTTCTCAGGAGCTAGACATGCAAGTTGCTTGGAAGTTCCTTGCTGTCTCACCCGCGATTCTTGACTCGCCAGCCCAGTCTTAAAGTAATCAAAAACAACTCCGCCTCAATTTCATTGTAGCCAAGGCTGATAAGACCCCTTCTAGCTACCTACCCAAAACGGATACAGTTGAGTCTGAAGACTGTAGACAAGTAAAACAAGTGCTAGGGAGTCTAAAAGAGCTCTAGGCCAGTCTCTGTTTATATGTGGAGCGTGTGAGCCTGATAGAAAGTGCAGGTGCAGGAGCACAGGATTCTAGTGCTTGGCCTATCTGCAGGAGAACTGCACGGGCTTTCACTGAGGGGATCTTGGCTGAGAAAATATCACCGGCATCGGCGTTCATGGTAGATTGGTAAGCTGCCTATTTGGAAGTAGTTGACCCGGCTTCGATTCCCTGCCCACGCAACCTTGAATGCCTCTCTTATTTTGACACATCCTAAAGAGAGGTAAGAATGTCATTTCTTCATTTTACAGCTCTATGGAGCCCTCTGGACCTGTTTTCCAACGCTCACATAAGTGAGCTTGTATATCCCTCCTCCAATATCCCCGGCAATTTTCCCCTACTTGCTTTGGATGCTAAGTGTAGTGTCCAAAACTCCAACGCTCAAGTATTTATGTGAGCAAAGTATGGCGTCTTTTTTTTTTCTCCAAATGTTGGTGGCGTGGGAGCCCGGGACTTTGATGTCACCTTGTCCAGTTAGGGAAGGAAGAGTCTAGGAGGGCAAAACAAACAAATATATAAATAAATCGCCAAATGAATTTTGGGCATGGTGAGTTTAAGATGTCTTTGGAACTTCCACATCCAAGAAGGCAGATAGACATGAAGGAGAGACATTGGAGATCAGGAGAGAAATTAGGTATTGTGAAAAATCTAGGAGTCATCTTCACAGGGATGATCGATAAAGGAACAGGACCCCCATTCTTGAGATTTTGTAAAATGGGACGGGACACTGGACTTTTTGACGAATCTCCTCACCTTGAATCTCCTATTCCCAGTTTGGATGAGTAGTTACACATGCTCCAGAATGAAGATAGGTAAGACGACTTGAAAGATCTGGAAAGGAATTCTTTTGCGATTGAGGACATCTAGGAGAATGAGACTCCCTGTTTCAGGGAATCCGGTCAATCGAGCTCTGGAAGGTTTTTTGTTTTGTTTGTTTGTTTGTTGTTGTTTTAATAGCTTTTTATTTACAAGTTATATGAATGGGTAATTTTACGGCATTGACAATTGCCAAATCTTTTGTTCCATTTTTTCCCCTCCTTCCCCCCTTCCCCTCCCCAGATGGCAGGGTTGATCAATACATGTTAAATATGTTAAAGTATAAATTAAATACAATATTAGTATACATGTCCAAACAGTGATTTTGCTGTTCAAAAAGAATCGGACTTTGAAATCGTAGACAATTAACCTATGAAGGAAATCAAAAATGCAGGCGGACAAAAATAGAGGATTGGGAATTCTATGTAGTGGTTCATAGTCATCTCCCAGAGTTCTTTCGCTAGGTATAGCTAGTTCAGTTCATTACTGTTCTATAGGAACTGATTTGGTTCATCTCATTGCTGAAGAAGACCACGTCCATCAGAATTGATCATCATATAGTATTGTTGTTGAAGTATATGATGACCTCCTGGTCCTGCTCATTTCACTCAGCATCAGTTCATGCAAGTCTCTCCAGGCCTTTCTGAAATCATCCTGTTGGTCATTTCTTACAGAACAATAATAGTCCATAATATTCATATACCATAATTTGTTCAGCCATTCTCCAATTGGTGGGCATCCATTCAGTTTGCAGTTTCTGGCCACTACAAAGAGGCCTGCCACAAGCATTCTTACACATACAGGTCTCTTTCCCTTCTTTAAAATCTCTTTGGGATATAAGCTCTGGGGTAGGAATTGATCCAATGGGTCCCCAGAAGAGTGAAGAAAGCATGGGAATAATACAAAAGGCCACTGAAATGTGGAAAGAAGAAGGTAGGTACCACAACCCCTTCCCTGGTGGTCTAGTGGTTAGGATTCGGCGCTCTCACCGCCGCGGCCCGGGTTCGATTCCCGGTCAGGGAACGTGCTTTTAAGCTGGTTATCTCTTAACTAACATCACAAAATCTCTTCAAGTACTTTTAAATTGTTTATCACTAACATCATGACAAGATATCTTCCTGCTGCTTTCTCGCATCTTCTCAATTTCTTCACTAATGAAAATTTGCCCTCAGTGTAAAAGGAAAAACAGAAGTATCAGTCCCAACATATCTGCCCAAATAAACACTTTTTCAGTTTCCCCAAGAGAAGTGACAATCCCAACATCCTCTTCGGTCTGTCAAAATAAACTGCTGGATGAGGGAATGAGGGGGCGTGAAGGCAGAGAAAAGGGACCCAGCTTACTTCTCTTTTACTAGAATCCTGGTTCTTTCTTTAGATGCTTAGGAAGGAAAGCTCTCCCGTTGTCCATGGACTTCTCTGTTGTCCGCAAAGTTGGGGGTAAGGATAGCAATGGCAAGCGGAAGGAAGTAGGGATAATGTTCGTGATGTAGAAATAAGCTGATTAGTGAAGTAAGAGTCCTGTGACAGCAGTCCGAAAGGACTAGATCCGGGGAGACTTTTGTGCTAAAACGCCTGTTCTGCATGGGCCGGGAATCGAACCCGGGCCTCCCGCGTGGCAGGCGAGAATTCTACCACTGAACCACCCATGCAACACACGCCAAGTTATTCGTATCTTAAGTGACATCGCTGACTTTCCTAAAGAGGTAAGTTTTTTTTTTTTCTTTAATCGCGTCTCCAATCCAAAATTTGACATATCACGTACTAACCCTAACCTACAACATATCTCGCCAGGCTTCATAGGTCTCTTCCATCCTAAACTTCCCTCTTCCATTGCACTTCTTTCCTTCTACGTATTCCTCTATTCTCCTTCCTTTCCTCCTCTCTTTTTTCCTCCTTCCATCCTCTCTTGTTTCCTCCTTCCATCCTCTTCAGCTTCCTTTTCTCATTCTTTTTCTCTTTCTCCTTCCCCTACTCCTCTCTTTATCTTCTAGGTTCCCCTACTGCTCTCTACATCACACTCTCAGGGAAAGTCCTATTATTGCCTTAAAGTCAGTTTCTAAAGCTACATTGTTGGAGCTTTTCACAAAGCGCGCGTTCCAAGTGACCGTTTTTCTTCCAGCCTATGGCAGTAAAAGAGTAGTTTGATGCCCCTACAGGAGCGCACTGCTCCACCAAACTTTTCCATATGAGGGCCGCGAGTTTCAGATAAAGGACTGTATGTAGTCTGAGAATTTAAGAACCTGAACAAGTTGTGGTCCCACTTCATTATCATTGAGGGACAGGATTCAAATCCATATCTCTAGGATACGTAGAGTGAACGTGAACCTCAACGTACCGGTTTAGACCGCTTGGCCATCCTGAGTCAGCACAAACAATTGTCATTTCCATTCCCACGTAGCAAAATAACCAAGTGCCCAGACCTCTCAGCTCACCTACCCAGTTCCTTCCACCCTCTCTAACCTGTCCCTCCCGCACCCAACGCTGTCTATGAAAACACATGTACAGAAACACTCTTCCACGACTCTGCTCGCCTCTCCATAACACGGAAACCCATAGACCCGCGCCACTACAAGCTTCCCTCACTTGCCTCAACTCCTCGCGTTCCTCTTGTTCCTGGCCACGCCAGCTCCCTGATCTTCTCCAACTGCGCCTCCAACCCCTTGCCTCTGTCTCTTTGAGGATACACGCTCTCATCCCCGAGATTCCCTTTTCCCAATAAGCAGGTCCCCCGCATCTGCTGGAAGCCAAGCACTGGCTCTCGCGACACTGGAGCTGAGGATACAAATAGAGAGCAGATCAAAGAAGGAAAAAAAGAAAAAACGGAGACTTGCTCTCACGCCGCGTTCTGGGAAAACCCGACTTCACCTGATACATATTTCCAAAGCAGGAACAGGCGTTCTTGTTCTAAGAAGGCACCGGCTTAGGCGTGACTAGGACCCATCGAGGAATGGTTGTGCAAGAGTCACGTCTCCTGTGAGGCCTGCGAGCCAAAGCTTAGACTGCGCGTGACCTTGAAGCTCTGAGGGAATTTCCACCAGAGGAGAGGATGCTGCGAAAGGCCATTCCCAAATCAATGGAAGGCTGACGGGTAAGGATGGGCTTGGCAAAGAACGAGGGACCAGATCAGTATTTCAGGGGAAGTAAAGATTGTCCAGGCGGGAAAAGACCGGCTCAAAGGAGCAGCCGTTGCGGCCTCTGAGCAGTCAAATTCTCTCCCGTCTCGCCCCAACACCCACCTGCCCATCGCCCACCTCCCTCCCGGCGCAGCACCCTGACAGCACCGCTCTTTCTCGGACACATCTCCCCTCCCACGCCCTTGGTAATCTTCCTCCTGCGGCACCTCTCCCTCCTCTTTTCTCGCCCCCCCTTTTAACTTGTTCCGGAGACTGACTCCCTTTTATCAATAGCAATTCCCAGTTTTTTGTTTTTTGTTTTTTTTTCCAGAGGATATGGTGAAAGGAAGGCTGTTTTACCCTAGTAGTTTTCGAATATGCTTAATTTTTTTCAATCGCATTGATAGCTCTCTTTCGGTATCTTTGGCTTCTTTGGAAAGGTACTGGGTTTAATTTCATGGATTCAAAAATGGTCTCCTGAAAGGTCCATAAGCTGCTGGATACTTTCAGAGAGCTCAGACCCAGACGCACACACACACGCTATGGGGAGGAATTTCTTCTTTTGTAAATGAGCCTCTAATTGTTGGAGTCAGGCAGACCGCAGAGGTAGGGGAGGCGGAAGGGGGCTTCAAGGTATTTTGTAAAAGTGAGAGGAGGCTGTATCCTCTAAAAAGGCCCAGAGCAAAAACTAGTAGAGGATGAGCGAAGTGTCTGGGGGAAGCAAGCTGAGTCTGCAAGCTGAGAGGTCCTATCATCTTCCTCGTTAGTATAGTGGTCAGTATCCCCGCCTGTCACGCGGGAGGCCGGGGTTCGATTCCCCGACGGGGAGGACATAACGATTATTTTACCGCAGAGCCTCTCCACTTTGGAACGGCCAAAATCTACCCGAACGCAAAAGAAGCCTTTGTGCCATTACGCTTCCAACAACTACCTTCACCATCTTCCCAGGAGCTTAAACACACAAAAGCTGCGTGGAAGCTCCCTACGGTTTCATCCGTGATGCCTTCGCTTACCGGATCTCTTCTAAGCTCAAGTAACAAGGTCATCTCCTCCTCAAATTCATGTAGTCAAGGGAGGGCATCTACCTTTAAAGTCATCCATCCCTAGCTTCTTACTCAAAAGGGGCGATCAGCAAGACCCAAAAATCTGTGCCCGGACCTCCAACAGGGAAAGCCTGTGAGTTGTTCACATCAGGAAAAGGGCCCGTGCTTGCCATCGCACAGCGCCCCAGTTCCTGCTTTCCAGAAGCTCCGACCCGAAGGCCCACTTTACAACTGCAAGCATTCCTTCTGCTCTTGCGCCTCTCCCACATTCCCAGACAGTTCTATTCACATGTAAACTCGTGTGTTCACATCATAAGCAGAAGCCGTGCTCAAGCGAATTGGGAGGCAGGGAGGCAGGGAGAAGGGAAGATTGATATGGGCCAGGCAGGCAGTGAGGGACTAGAGGGAGCGCTAGGAAGATATGAACTTTGGTGCGGGTTTGCTCTCCAGGGCACGTTCCTGCTTCACAAGCTCAACTCAACAAATATTGTCGATGAGACAATTGATGAGAGGAGGAGGGACTGAGGTAAGAGAAATTGAAAAGACATCTGAGTTGACAGTGTGGCATAATATTATTTTTTAAAGTAAAAATTTATTTGTCAAGAAATATACAAATATAATTAAGTATAATACAAAGAACTATTAATTCACGCATTCTGTACAGTTTCTAAGTTTCTTTCATATTCTTAAAGCATTCACAGGCTATTCGGGTTATTATCATTCTCTCAACAGGTTCTTACCATGATTTAAGAATCATTCAACTTCATGATGCCTTAAGAATTCCTAAGATGCCCTTCCTCTCCCTTCCCCCTATACTCCAGTTTTTCAGAAATCCTGCTGGATGTTTTCTTGTTTGCTTCCCCATGCTGTTGCTCGATTTGGAAGATTTCATTTTCTAGCTGTACAATTGTCCAGTCGATCTCATAATTTTTACTGACGAGACCCAAGCCGACTCCATTTCTCTTAATTTAGATCCAGCAGTGAGTTGCATGTTCTTCCTCTGCCACTTCAAATCCTGAATATGTTTTCTTAATTTCTTCAGTTCCTTCTGGGCTTGTTCAATCATATGAACTAGATTTTCATTATATACTTTCCAGGCATTGCAAGCATGCTGTGACATCAACTCAAGGTTTTCAATGTGAACTGCCTGATGCTCCAGTTGGGCCATGGAATTGTTTACACATTCCTGCCATGCAGTGATATCATTCTTCTGCTCAGAAGAAGGAGCTGAAAGTTCATATCGTTTCATGCTAAGCAATTCTAAGCAATAGCTGTTGTCCGACAGCCAATCTTTCAAATTCATTTCTCATGTCAGTCTCAAAGGCTGAGTAATCTGGGGCTGGTAGGTATAATGACGGCCTATTTAAAATCAGCCGGAGTCAGGAATTCAATATTTATTGAAGTGAAGAGGTGAATAAAGATTGCAATAGCAATATGGGCAAGAAAGATTGCTATAGCAATATGGGCAGCTGCGACAGGAAGCCAGCTAACAGAGAGCGATCTGAGCTGAGCAAACCGTTGCAATAGCAATGCCAAAAGTCTCTCCTTCCCCTTCCTTTTCCACTCCCCTGCCTCCACCCACCAAAATCGTCATTTCCTATACAACACATCAGGACTTGCACAAAGAGTGGGCAGGGGCCATTCTTTCTCCAAGCTTATATATTAATAGAGTATGGTCCAATTACTATTTAGCCTCATGTGCTTGGGACCTCAGTGCATCAACTCAAGCCTCAGCCCATTACAAGTAGGTAGCTCAGATAGTTCTTGGTAGGCCGGTACCTATGTGTTTCTTCCTCTATCAAGGCAGCAGCAGCCTCCCGCACACCCGGAGCTTTGTAACCCTGATCGAAGTAAGACAGGGATCCACCACCTCCTCAGCACTTAGACCGATACTGCCATCCTGCAGGTAATGTAATATTCTCTTCTCTAAAATAAAAAGTTCTCTGGGAGCAGGTTTCTTGGGGGGCTTCTGGAGGCAGCCTTAGTTATTAAAGTCCAAATCCTTTATTGTCTCCTTCAAAATAGCCCGGTTAGTTTTTTTAAGGCCCATCTCTCTTCTTGGTTCTGAGAGCTCTTGCCGCTAGTCCTTTGTCTCTTCCAGCTTCAGCCTCTGGCTCCCTCCAAATCCAAAGTCTCCAGCCAGCACAAAGGTGGAAGTCGGAATGAATCTAACTCTGTCTCCAAGAGTGGACTTGTGGGCTTCTGTGACTTTGTGAATCTTCTCCACTGAATCCTGACTTGTGAATTTCCCCAAAGTCAATCTCTAGTTGAGCCTCCTAGCTTATATGCGCTCTCTAAAGGTGTGAACTCTAATGTGTGAACTCTCTTAAAGGTATGAACTAAGTATATAAACATTATCTCTATCAATTCCAGTGACAACACCTTGTTTCAAGTTCTGGCCCATAACAGTCTGGGACATTGATAATACCTTGTTCAATTAGTGGAAGAGAAAGATGTGAGAGTAAAAGATCATGAGATCAGTTTTAGGCATGGTATTTAAGATATTATTTAAGGAACTGCTACATTCACTAGAGCGGGCAGATAGATAAGATAGGTAGATGGAAATGAGAGACTGGAGGTCAGGAGAGAGATTAAGTTTTGTATAAGAAAGTTTAGAAGTCACCTCCATTGGGATGATCGATGAAGGAAGGGAACCCTCATTCCTCAGAGTTTATAAAATAGGACAAGACACGAAGTTTTTGTCTAAGGTCCTCACTCTGACTCTCCCACACTCGGTTTGGATGACTATCCAGAACGAAAACAGGTGAGACAATTTGAAGGATTTGGCGAGAGATGAGAATGAGACTTTCTGCTTCCGGAGATAAGGACCAATTAATTTTTTATTTTTATTATTTTTTTTTTTTATGAGTGGGTTCCTCCTGGCGCACTGAGGGAGCTGATATTGACTAGAAAGGGGGGGAAAAAAACAGGCAGCTAGAAAATAGCCATTCAGATTGCTCCTTAAACAAAGAAAAAGGAGGTGCAAAAGCATTTATTCAGGTATCAGCAGAGACCCCGAAGAGAGAAAAACGTGGCACGGAAAACAAAGGGGCAGTTGAAGGTTCCCTTTGAATCAAATGACAGGCAGCATGTAGTAAGATATGGTATCGGGAGATGCTGGGGTCGGGGAAAGATAGATAGAGGTTAGGGATTCGAATTCTTATTATGAAGGTTCTCTGTTCATTCGAGGAAGGGGATGATGGTATTTAGGGGGAGAGACTGGAGTCTAGGAGAGGATCAGCTAGATAGGTCGTGACTAGTGGTGCCTGTAGGAAGACAAGTGAGATCAGTTCAAGGAACAGGCTAGTGATGAATCCAATGGATTGACAGAAGAAACTAAGAAAAGCATGGGAACATTGCAACTGGAGACTGTAGTACAGAAGAGGAAAACATCTTAACAGGCTTCCCTGGTGGTCTAGTGGTTAGGATTCGGCGCTCTCACCGCCGCGGCCCGGGTTCGATTCCCGGTCAGGGAAAGTTGTTTTAAGTTCAAAACTCAAGAATTTGAGAGCGTTCTTTGCAACTGCTAACCCCCTGTTGCCTTCCTCAATTGCTTCACTTCCCCTAGCCACGTCGTCCAGACTTAGAAAGAAAAACCAACAATAGAAATAAATGACAAAAACTTCTTAAGGATCTCTCACACTCCAAATTAGTTCTTTAGATGCCTAGGGACAAAGTCCCTCCCTCACTCACTGTCAATCTCTATCCTCGGTAAAGTAATCGCAGGGCGTAGAGATAGAAGTGACAAAAACTAGTGGAAGAGAGTGGGGATAATAATGGTCATGAACAGAAAATGCGACTCTTCATAGAGCAGCAAGCGGTCCAAAAGCACAGAAAGGACTTGTGTTAAAAAGCTACCGTTGCATGGGCCGGGAATCGAACCCGGGCCTCCCGCGTGGCAGGCGAGAATTCTACCACTGAACCACCCATGCAAGATACTCCAAACACCACATTTGGTTCACTGACGTCTCTGATCTTCCTGAACAAATGCTTGTTAATCGTGTCCCAGACCCAAAAGTTGACTATGATCTCACCCTAACCTAAAACTTATTTCTCTAGATTTCATAGCCCGCCTTCTTCCTAAACTTCCCTCATCTTCCTTTCCTCCTATCTACTCCATTCTCCTACTTTTCTTCTCTCTTCTCACCTTCCTTCTCCTCTTCCTCCTTTTCTCCATTCTCTTGCGCCTTCTTTTCATTTTCTTGCTCCCTCTCCTTTCTCTAATCCTTTTTTTCTTCCATGTTCTTACTGACTTCTACATCATTACTTGAGGGAAAGTCTTATGATTTCCCCTGAAAGTCTGTGTCTGAAGCTATAATGTTGAGCCTTCATTAAAGGTGCACTTTGCTCCTCCACACACCTTTCCTCCATCCGCAAGAGGCTTGGTAGAGGCTATCTCTGAAGGCCTAGGAACTGGGGAGAAGAGATCAGTATAGGTGGAGTCAGGGGCTCAGGCAAGTCGTTCTCTCTTCTTCCGGTAGCTCTCAAGGCTGTCAAATGCCTTCAATGAGGACAAACATGGAATCACAGTCAGCTACCTCACTGGTGGTAAATTCTTCATCTCGTGAAGGCTACAAGTCAAAACTAAAGTGGAGGGAGTGTTGGAGCATGATTTTTTATTTGCAGGTGATTGTGCACTCGATGCAGCCTCAGAAACTGAGGTGCAACAAAGCACGGATCAACTCTCTGTTGCTTGTGCTAAGTTAGGCCTAATAATTAACACCAAGAAAACACAGGCCCTCCATCAGCCAGCAGCACGGCATCCATATGTGGAACTATCAGTTACAGTAAACGCCTTTGAACATTGAGAATAAGTTATGGATAAGTTCTCTCACCTTAGCAGTATACTTCCCAGGGATGTCCACATTGATAATGAGATTGACACAAGCATTGCCAGAGCTAGCTCAGTGTTTGTGAAACTCTGAAGGAAAGTGTGGGAGAGGAGAGGTATTAGGCTGATTACCAAACTGAATGTCTATAAAGCCGTTATGAGAACACAACTCCGTTGTTCCAATGTCAAATGTACACTGGCCAAAAGCATGATTTTATAGAGAACTCACACAGGGCAAGCACTCACAAGGCGACCAGAAAAAAAAAAAAAAAAAAAAAAAAGCGATACAAGGACACTTTCAAGGTCTCGCTTAAGAACCTCCCAGCATGGCGTGTCCTCATCAAACAATGAGAAAAGCAGAATTCAATTGGCCCAAAAGACACGTGACATAGGAAATTCAGAAAAGATTCCCCAGCTGTGCATATGGACTATTTGTGTCCGACCTGTGGCAGAACACTCTGATGCACAGTGATATCATTTTGGTCCTCTTCAACAACGAAGAACAACAAGCGGTCAACTGAGTAACCAATCGCCTCTCAGCCAGCCGCAGAATTTTGGTATCAGACTAAGAAGCTTAAAAGGGAATTGTCAGAAGTGGGATTCGAACCCACGCCTCCAGGGGAGACTGCGACCTGAACGCAGCGTCTTAGACCGCTCGGCCATCCTGACTCGCGCTAACATTTTTTTCCCTCTATTATGGGAATGGGAGTCACAATACCACTGTTTCACACAGTTCACCTAGCTAGTTCCTTACACGCGCTCTAACTTCTCCCTCTCCCATCAGTGCTAAGAAAATTCAAATGTCCATAAACACTCTTCCACAACCCTGCTCCCCTCTCCATATCAACACGGAAACCCATAGACTCGCGCCACTACAAACCTCCCTCACTTGCTTCGACTCCTCCCGTTCCTCTTGTTCCGGGCATCGCCAACTCCCTGGTCTTCTCCAACTGCGCCCCCACCCCCTTGCCTCTGTCTCTGTGCGGAATACGCCCGCTCAGCCCCGAGACCATTCTTCTAGGACCTCCCTTTTCCCAACAAGCAGGTCCCCCGCACCTGCTGGAAGCCAAGCACTGGCTCTCAGGACACCGGAGCTGAGGATGCAAAAAGGGCAGATCAAAGAAGGAAAAAAAGAACAAACGGAGACTTGCTCTCTCATGTAGCGTTCTGGGGCCCGACTTCACCTGATACACATTTCCAAAGCAGGGACGCCTCTAAGAAGGCACCGGCTTAGGCGTGACCATTAAGGAATGAGTTGAACAAGCGTCACGTTGCCTGTGAGGCCTGCGAGCCAAAGCTTAGAGTGCGCGTGACCCTGAAGCTCTGAGGGGATTTTACACCCGAGGTGAGGATGCTGCGAAAGGCCATTCCCAAATCAATGGAGGGTTGACGGGTAAGGATGGGCTTGGCAAGGAACGAGGGACCAGATCAATATTTCAGGGGAAGTAAAGACATAGCTCTCCTCCCTCGCCCTTTGTACCCTTGCTCCTGCGGCTCCTCCCCCTCCTCTTTTCTCGCCCCCCTTTTAACTTGTCCCAGAGGGTGGCTCCCTTTCTATCAATAGCAATTCCCAGTTTTTTCCACCCAGAGGATATGTTGAAAGGAAGGCTGTTTTACCCTAGTAGTTTCGAATGTGCTTAATTTTTTTTTCAATCGCATTGATAGCTCTATTTCGATATCTTTGGCTTCGTTGGAAAGATACTGGATTTAATTTTATGGATTCAAAAATGCTCTCCCGACTTTCAGAGAGCTCAGACCCAGAAGCAGACACATACGCTATGGTGAAGAATTTCTTCTTTTGAAAATGAGCCTCTTTAATTGTGACAGTGTTTGTGGAGGAATAAGGAGAGACGACAGGTGTGGTGACTGCGTGGGTAGCTTGTGAGGTGAAGAGAGAGAGCTACAGTGTGGTTGGAGTCAGGCAGACTGGAAGGGAAGGTGGAAGGGCAAGTGCGAGATGGCTGTATGCCCTAAAAAGGCCCAGAGCAGAGACTGGCGGGTACGAACGAAGTGTCTGGCGGTATGTACTTGAGGTACAGGCTGAGACACTTTAACATCTTTCTTGTTGGTATATTGGTCAGTATCCCCGCCTGTCACGCAGGAGGCCGGGGTTGGATTCTCCGACCCGGAGGGCAAGTTATCTATTTTCCGCGATGCCTTTTCAATTTGAGGCGACCAAAATCTGGCCAAACGCAAAAGAACCCTTTGTGCCATTAAGCTGCCAAAAACCACCTTCAACAACTTCCCAAGAACGCAAGTTTCTTGAATGCTCCCTACCGTTTCACCCGTGATGCGTTTGCCCCCTTCCAAGCTCAAGTAACGAAAGTCATCTCCTCCTCAAATTCATGTAGTCGATGGAGGGCATCTACCTTTAAAGTCATCCATCCCTAGCTTCTTACTCAAAAGGGGCGACCAACAAGACCCAAAAATCTGTGCCCAACATTCAACAGGGCAAGACTGTGAGTCGTTCACATCAGGAAAAGGGCCCGTGCTTGCCATCACACAGCGCCCCAGTTCCTGCCTTCCAGAAGCTCCGACCCGAAGGCCCACTTTACAACTGCAAGCACTCCTGCTCTTGCGCCTCGCCCACATCCCCAGACAGTTCTATTCAAGTAAACTCGTATGTTCACATCATAAGCAGAAGCCGGGCTCAAGCGAATTAGGAGGCAGGGAGGCAGGGAGGCAGGGAGAAGGGAGGATTGATATGGGCCAGGAAGGCAGTGAGGGACCAGAGGGAGCAATTGGAAGATATGAACTTTGGTGCGGGTTTGGTGCCCCCGGCGCGTTCCTGCTTCACAAGGTCCCTCAATTAGACCGCACGATTTGCTGGGCTGCAGGAAAGAGCGTGTGCCGAGATCACACAGCTAGTTTGTCTGTAGCAAAAAAAGGTACGGGTCTACCGGTACCTTGAAGCTAGGACCAGAGGCTTGGGACAACTTGACCGGGAGAGGTGTGGCAGAACTGGAGCAGCAACAGATTTACGTGAATGGCTGGAGCCAGGTTGGGTCTGAAGACTGTAGGGAAGGAGAGCGGCTGCCAGAGGGTCTAAAGAAGTTCTAGGCTGGCCTCAGTTTGGTGTGGAGCCGCGCACAGATTAGTTAGTAAGTGCCGGTGCAGGAACACAAGACTCTGGTGCCGGCCCTAATTGGCCAGTCTGCAGAAAAGCTACATTGTCTGTCACTAAAGACGAACAGAGGAAGTCTAGTTACCCCCTGCGTTGGTGGTATAGTGGTGAGCATAGCTGCCTTCCAAGCAGTTGACCCGGGTTCGATTCCCGGCCAACGCAGTCGTTAATTCTGATCTTGCCACGTTGCTGAAGGATTCGAAGGTTTTCTGCGTTCGCCATGCCTCTTAATAATATCTCTCTTCCAATAAATAATCCCCTACATCTCTCTCGCAGTTGCGTTGATTGCTGAGTCTCGATTCCAAAACTCCACTCCAACCAAAATGGAGTGCTTACTATGTGTTAGATATGGTTCCTTTTTCTGTCGCTTCCAACTCTTCGTGATCTCATTTGGGATTTTCTGGGTAAAGATACCGTAATGGTTCCTTCAGGTATGGTGAGATCTTAAGGTATGGTCTTAAAGAGCTGCGTCTCTGGTAGATAAACAGAAAAAGCTTTTATTCTGGAGGCGACTAAGGATCTGGGGCTTATCCATCAGGATATTCCTTCCAAAGATGAGATCCAAGTGAAACCATGCCTGTCCATTTTCTGGCATTTTTATCCATCTCTTCCAGGAACATTTCGGCAGGGGGTCGAAGCTATTACAACAGTCTTGTTTGAGATGGTGAGAATTTGTCCTGGGGGTGATAGCACTGGACGTAAATGGGAAATTTTAGGAAGATAGAAAAGACTAGAATCGACAAATATTGGTTATTAGAAGTAGGGTGAGAAGAGTGGGGGCCGAGGTAAGAGAAACTGAAAAGTCTAGGGAAACATCTGGGTTGACAGCCTGGGACATTGGTGACAGGCACCCTGTCTAATTAGTGGAAGAGAAAGATGTGAGAGTAAAAGATCATGAGATCAGTTTTAGGCATGACATTTAAGGTATTTAAGGAACTGCTACATCCACTAGGGCGGGCAGATAGATAAGATAGGTAGATGGAAATGAGAGACTGGAGGTCAAGAGAGAGATTAAGTGTTGTATAAGAAAATCTAGAAGTCATCTCCACTGGGATGATCGATGAAGAAAGGGACCCCTCACTCCTCAGAGTTTATAAAATGGGACAAGACACTAAGTTTTTGTCTAAGGTCCTCACTCTGACTTTCTCATACTCGATTTGGATGAGTATTTATGCACGCTCCAGAATGAAAGCAGGTGAGACAATTTGGAGGATTTGGAGAGAGATTCTCTTATACTCAAGAACATCCATGAAAAGGAGACTCCCTGCTTCCGGAGACCAGGACCAATTAGTAAATTAATCAATTTATGTGTTCCTATTGGCACACGGATGGAGCTGATATTGACTAGAAAAGCAAAAAAAGAGGCAGCCAAGAAGAGCCATTCAGATTGTTCCTTATCCAAAGGAAGAGGAAGTGCAAAGGCATTCATTCAGGTATCAGCAAAGACCCCAAAGAGGGAAAAGCGCGGCACGGAAACAAAGGGGCAGCTGAAGATTCCCTAGGAATCAAAGGATAGACGGCATGTAGTAAGATATGGAATCGGGAGATATTGGGGTCGGGAAAAGATAGGTAGAGGTTAGGGATTCGAATTCTTATTACGAAGGTTCTCTGTTCATTCGAGGAAGGGGGTGGTGGTATTTAGGGGAGAAAACTCGAATGTGGGAGAGTAGCAGCTGGATAGGTCGGCGTGACTGGTGGTGATAATAGAAAGACAAGTGAAATTAGTCCAAGGAACAGTCTAGAAATGAATCCAATGGGTTGCTGGAAGAAATTAAGATGTGTGAACAATGCAAACGGTGATTAAGCTTATCGGCTTCCCTGGTCTAGTGGTTAGGATTCGGCAGCGGACCAGGTTCGATTCCCGGTCAGGGAAGGTTGTTTTAAACTCTTCGCTAATCAAAAATTGAGTCAGTTCTTTCCTCTTTCTACGGGTTATCTGCAACCGCTACTCCTTATTCCCTTTCTCAGTTGCTTCAATTCCCCTAGCCACGTCGTCCAGAGTTAGAAAGCAAAAGCAGAGGAAGAAGTGATTTAACTCCCAGTCCAGTCCTAATGTCTAGCTGGACAACTAGGGGAACGAAAAACAACTTTTGGCAGAAACCTAGTTCTTTAGGTGCCTAGGGAGGAAGTCCCCTCTCCCCTCCCTCCCCACTCCCCCCACTGTCAATCTCTGGTCTCAATAAAGTAGTAGCAGGGCGTAGAGATAGATAGAAGTAACAAGAGCTAGCAGAAGAGAATGGAGATAATGGTCATGAACAGGAAATGCGAGCAGTAAGCGTCCTGTGGTAGCGGTCCAAAAGCACAAAGATAGGACTTGAATTTTAAAAAAATAAATAAATAAGTCAGTTTGCATGGGCCGGGAATCGAACCCGGGCCTCCCGCGTGGCAGGCGAGAATTCTACCACTGAACCACCCATGCAATATGTGTTAAGTGTTATGTATGTTCGCTGACGTCTCTGATCTTCCTGCACAAATACTTGTTAATCATAGCCCTAACCTAAAACCTATTCTAGACTTCATACCCCGCCTCCTTCCTAAAGTTGGTTCATCTTCCTTTCCCTCTATGTATTCTTCCATTCTCCTACTTCTTTCTTCTCCCCATCTTCCCTCTCCTCTCTTTTCCTCCATTTTCTTGCTCCTTCTCCTTCCTCTAATCCTTTTTCTTTTCTTCCACGTTCTCCTACTGACTTCCACACCACTAACTGAAGGAAAGTCCTACGATTGCCCTGAAAGTCTGTATCTGGAGCTATATTGTTGGACCTTTTCAAATAACCCCGCCTTCATTAAAGATGTTCCTCCATACACCCTTCCTCCACCTACAAGAAGCTTAGAGGAGGCTGCCTAGGTTTTGGGGAGAAGAGATCGGTATAGATGGATCCGGGACCCTGGCAAGTCCTTCTCTCTTCTTCCCGTAGCATTCAGGCTGCCAAATGCTTTCGATGAGGCAAACATGGAATCACAGTCAGCCAACCCACTGGTGGTAAATTCTTCATCTCGTGAAGTCTACAAGACAAAACTAAAGTGGAGGGAGCGTTGGAGCATGATTTTTTGTTTGCAGGTGACTGCACTCAATGCAGCTTCAGAAGCTGAGATGCAACAAAGCACGGATCAATCCTCGGCTGCTTATTCTAATTTTTGCCTAATAATTAACACCAAGAAAACACAGGCCCTCCATCAGCCAGCAGCACGGCATCCATAGGTGGAACCATCAACTGATGGTTAAGGTAAATTGTGGATAAGTTCTCTCACCTTCGCAGTATACTTCTCAGGGATGTCCACATTGCTAATGAGATTGACACAAGCATTGCCAGAGCTAGCTCAGTGTTTGGGAAGCTCCGAAGGAAAGTGTGGGAGAGAAAAGGTATTAGGCTGATTACCAAACTGAATGTCTACAAGAGCCGTTGTGAGAACACAACTCTGTTGTTCGAATGTCAAATGTACACTGGCCAAAAGCATGATTTTATAGAGAACTCACACAAGGCAAGCAAGCGCTCACAAGGCGGCCTGAAAAAAAGCGATAGAAAGACACTCTCAAGATCTCGTTTAAAAACTTCAGAATATATTGTACTAGTCCTGTGGGACCTCCCAGCATGGCGTGTCCTCATCAGACAAGGAGCGGTGCTGTGCTGTAAGAGCAAAGCAGAATTCAATTGGCCCAAAAGAAACGTGAGATAGGCAAATTCAGAGAAGCTTCCCCAACTGTCCATATGGACTATTTGTGTCCGACTTGTGGCAGAACACTCCGAGCTCGAATTGGTCTGATGAGACAGTCGCACACAGTGAAATTCGACTCTAACACAGTGATGTTCTTTTGGACTTCAATAACGAAGAACAACAACCCGCCAACTAACTAAATAACTAAGTAACCAACCGTCTCCCAGCCAGCCGCAGAATTTTGGTTTCAGACTAAGCAGCTTAAAAAAAAAAAAAAGTTGTCAGAAGTGGGATTCGAACCCACGCCTCCAGGGGAGACTGCGACCTGAACGCAGCGCCTTAGACCACTCGGCCATCCTGACTCACGCTAACACAGCCTTCCCTCCTTTATGGGAATGGGAGTCACAACAACACCACTGTTTCACACTCTTCAGTTCATCTACCTAGCTTCTTACACGCCCTCTTAGGCTTCTCCCTCCCGCAGCGCTGTCTATGAAAACACATGTCCAGAAACACTCTTCCATGTCCCTGCTTGCCTCTCCACGACAACGCGGAAACCCATAGACCCGCGCCACTACAAACTTCCCTCACTTGCCTCGACTCCTCCCCTTCCTCTTGTTCCCGGCCACGCCAGCTCCCTGATCTCCTCCAACTGCGCCCCCACCGCCTTGCCTCTGTCTCTTTGAGGATACCCGCGCTCAGCCCCGAGACCGTTCTTCTAGGGCCTCCCTCTTCCCAACAAGCAGGTCCCCCGCACCTCCTAGAAGCCAAGCACTGGCTCTCGCGATACCGGAGCTGAGGATACAAATAGAGAGCAGATCAAAGAAGGAAAAAAAGAAAAAACGGAGACTTGCTCTCACGCCGCGTTCTGGGGAAAGCCGACTTCACCTGATACATATTTCCAAAGCAGGAACAGGCGTTCTTGTTCTAAGAAGGCACCGGCTTAGGCGTGACTAGGACCCATCGAGGAATGGTTGTGCAAGAGTCACGTCTCCTGTGAGGCCTGCGAGCCAAAGCTTAGACTGCGCGTGACCTTGAAGCTCTGAGGGGATTTCCACTCGAGGAGAGGCGAAAGGCCATTCCCAAATCAATGGAGGGTTAACGGGTAAGGATAGGCTTGGCAAGGAACGAGAGACCAGATCAGTATTTCAAGGGAAGTAAAGATTGTCCAGGCGGGAAGAGACTGACTTAAAGGGGCAGCCGAATGCTCTCCCGTCTCGCCCCAACACCCACCTGCCCATCGCCCACCTCCCTCCCGGCGCAGCACCCTGACAGCACCGCTCTTTCTCGGACACATCTCCCCTCCCAAGCCCTTTGTAACCTTCCTCCTGCGGAATCTCCCCCTCCTCTTTTCTCGCCCCCCTTTTAACTTGTTCCAGAGGCTGGCTCCCTTTTATCAATAGCAATTCCCAGTTTTTTCCACCCAGAGGATGTGAAAGGAAGGCTGTTTTACCGTAGTTGTTTCGAATATGCTTTTTTTTTTTTCTCCAATCACATTGATAGCTCTATTTCGATATCTTTGGTTTCGTTGGAAAGGTATTGCATTTAATTTTATGGACTCGAAAATGCTCTCCCGACTTTCAGAGAGCTGAGACCCATGGGGAGACAGACACACACGCTATGGCGAAGAATTTCTTCTTTTGTAAATGAGCCTCTTTAATTGTGGAAGTGTTTGTGGAGGAATAAGGAGACAGGTGTGGTGACTGCGTGGGTAGCTTGTGACGAGAAGCAAGAGAGCTAGAGTGTGGTTGGAGTAAGGTAGACCGCAGAGATAGGGAAGGCGGAAGGGGGCTTCAAGGTATTTTATGAAAATGGGAAGAGGCTGTATCCTTTAAAAAGGCCCAGAGGAGAGACTGGTGGGAACGAGAAAAGTATCTGGGAGAAGCTAGTTGAGGCTTCAAGCTGAGATAGTTGGACATCTTCCTCGTTAGTATAGTGGTCGGTATCCCGCCTGTCACGCGGGAGGCCGGGTTTCGATTACCCTGTCGGGGAGGACAAGACAATTACTTTAACGCACCACCTCGGCTCTTTGGGGCGCCCAAAATCTGGCCAACTCAAAAGAAGCCTTTGTGCCATTAGGCTGCCAAAATCCACTTTCAACAACTACCCAGGAGCTAAACACACGCAAGCTACTTGGAAGCTTCCTGCTTTTTCACCCGTGATGCGTTTGCTCAGGTAACCTAGACTGCTCCAAGTTCATTGTAGCCTAGGCCGAAGCGCTCCCAGCAGAAATGAGACCCGGTTTGCTATCTCCCATAATTCTCGGCTTCGAGGACCTCCGATTCAAATGTCAAATTTACAGCCGCATGCTCTGTCCCTCAGATTGCGCCTTGCCACATCCCCAGATACTTAATTCTACTTACACGCTAATTTGGGTGGACACAAGCATAACCAGAACTCCCGGGAGCAACAGAACTCCGAGGCAGGGGGAGGGGAGGTTTGAATGGTGGCGGCAGACCATGGAGAATTAGGAAAGGGTGGGGGGACACTTGGGAACCAAGAGCTTTGGCAACTAAATTCAGCATAGTTCCCGAATTGGTATTGTGGTGGTCCTGGACTTTGGCCGACTACAGGTCATATTCCTCGAGCGTATTCTTGCTTCATATTCCCTAGTACTCCAACAAGAGTAGGCAGGTTTTAGCTGGACTGTGGGAGGATTGTATGCTGAGTTCTCTTTTCCATTAGGCACACCATTGGCTTTAGTGACGCTCTCAGCTGCCGCAGAGAAACGCCCGCATCTATAGTTCGGGATGATACCCAGAAGCTAGGAGACCAACCTTGGCACTACTTGACCTTGTGAGATGTAGCTGAGCTGTGGTAGCAAAAGCCTTCCAAAAATGGCGAGCGCTATGTAGGGTCTGAAGTCTGCGGGCATGGAGCGCGGCTGGCATGGAGCTCGGCTGCCAGGGAGCTTAAAGGAGTTCTAGGATGACCTTTGTTGTGACGAGAGAACAGGCTAGCAAGAGCAGATGCGGGAAGCAGGGCTTTGTGCTGACCACAGCTGACCTATCTGTAGGGGTGCTACCGGGGATCTCACTGTACCTTGGCAGAGGGAAAATTACCGGACGGTAGCATTGGTGGTAAAGTGGTGAGCGTAACTGCCTCCCATGCAATTGACTCGGCTTCGATTCCCAGCCAACGCAACTTTCTCTTTCTCTTCTCTTGCTTCATTGAATCCTACTCAGAGTATTCTCTGAGTATTCTACTCAGACTCTTCTGCGCTCCTTCTCCTCCTCGTTTAACTCCTTTGGAGCTTTCTTAGTATGCTCCCCAGACCCCATCTATCAGTATCTATCTTTCATCTTCCTAGTTGTGGGATTGGATGCAGCATCTCAAAGACAAACCTTATGGGAGCCCCTAATATGTGCAAAGTGTGCTTCCCCCTCCCCCCCCCTTGCGTCTGACTCTTCATGACTCCAATTTGGATTTTCTTGGCAAAACTACTGGAGTGGTTACTACTTCCCTCTCCAAGGGCAAACCATAGTCTTAGAAGGCTATATCTTTGGTAGCCAAAGAGAAGCTTTAGCTTTAGTACACAGGAACTTTTATGCTGGAGAGGAGCAAGGATCTGACTCTTACCCATCATGACGTTCCTTCCAAAAATCGAGCTCCAAGCTGGCCTGTCCATCCTTTAGCATCCCTGTCCGGCTTCTCCTGTAATGTCTGGACAGAGGTTCCCGATGCAGAGGCGGACCAGACCATTTAGCGGAATGGCTCAAGTGTAGGAGGGGTGCGACTGAATCGGTAGGCCTGGTTGGTAGTGACAATAGAAAAGTAAATGAGACCAGTCCGGAAAAGAAGTCCAGAAGAGAGAGTGAGTCCAGAAGTAATAGAACTGTATCCCCTGATCTTTGTGGAGGATGGGCCACTTGGCCTGGAAAATGCCTAAAAATGATCCCCACCCACCTGCATCTCCCTTGAGAAAGCTACCTGGTTTCCTAAGGGAATCGCCCATCTCCAATTAATCTGGGAATCACTTTGGTCTGGGAAACAATCACCATCCTGTTACTGATTTGAAAATTAGCCCTTAATCGCTCCCTAGCCCCAAACCATAGAAAGCTAATAAAAAACGAGTCTGTATCCCAAACCTTTGCTATTTCCTATAAGGAGCTGACTCACAGAGTAGTTTCTGAGTGTAAACCCAAATTTGCAAAAAACTACCTTTGCTAATTCCCGAAAACCTGGAACACCGGCCTGGGAAACCCATCCAGGGATCCTCAAACTACAGCCTGCGGGCCAGATGCGGCAGCTGAGGACGCTTATCCCCCCCACTCAGCGCTATGAAGTTTATTTAAAGGCTCACAAAACAAAGGTTTTGTTTTTACTATAGTCCGGCCCTCCAACAGTCTGAGGGACAGTGAATTAGCCCCCTATTTAAAACATTTGAGGACCCTGAAAAAACTGAAGATATGTGAATGATGAATAAGGTCAGTATTATAGTGAGAAAACTGTCCTCTGTGGTTCCCTGGTGGTCTAGTGGTTAGGATTCGGCGCTCTCACCGCCGCGGCCCGGGTTCGATTCCCGGTCAGGGAAGTGTGTTTTTACCCAGTTCTCCTACGGGACCTATTGAATATAAAAGAGTGAACGTACTTTTCAGTTTCACTCCCCCTCTTTAGTTGCAAATTATGGCCTGGTTGCGCCCCTTAGATCAATTGCTAGAGCGGAATGAGAAATGGAAACAGTATAAAGAAACGCACCAGTTTCAAGCATCTTTTCAGACGGTGCAAACTATTCCCTTAGCAAATTGGTGAGTGAAATGCGGGGGCGAGGATAGGGAAGGCGTCCGGCATAGAAGGCTAGGAACAACAGAGAGCAACAACTTCTGCCAAAAGACTTGTTCTTTATGTGCCTAAGTAGGAGGCTTTTCTCCGCTGTCCGTGAAAGTTAAGAGACTGTAAGGATTCGGGATTGGCAAGTGAAGGTGGAGAAATTGGTCATGATGACTAAAAAAGTGCTCTTTCCTTGGAGATAGGAACTCCCTTGGCAAGGGGTCCTCCAAAATATGCGGATGCATGGGCCGGGAATCGAACCCGGGCCTCCCGCGTGGCAGGCGAGAATTCTACCACTGAACCACCCATGCAAGATTCTTATCGCTTTCCTCAGCAGCGCCTTTGACCTTCAATGACACATCGATTTCTAGGTTTTGCTCCAAAACAAAATTTAACATATCATGTGCCTACCCGAACCAACAGTTTTATCCCTATTACTTTCCTCACCCTAAACTTCCCTCTTCCTTTTCGTCTTCTTCCCCCCTACATACTCCTCTTATTGCCCCTCCCCATTCTCTTCCTCTAATTGCTTTCCCCCACCCTTACTCCTCTTTTTCCTGGTACTCCAACTGCTACACCACCTCAACGGGAAAAAGTCTTATGACTGGCCTAATCATCTAAAGCTATATTGTTGGGGTTTTTCAGAAGGTCTGTGTTCCATGTGTCCGCTTCTCTTCCAAACTACTCTCCAGTAAAAATGCAGCTTGGTTCTCAAACGGGCCATAGCCTCTCTCCACACACCCTTCATCCATCCACGGGAATTTATGTGGAGGCTCAAGCGAACTGAGAAAGTATTCATGTCGTTGGACTAAGGGGAATGAGCAAAGTTGTCTCCACTCTCTCATACACCACTGAGAAGAGCCAGAACGTTAGGAGACAGCAAAAAGAAACTTGATGTCAGAAGTGGGATTCGAACCCACGCCTCCAGGGGAGACTGCGACCTGAACGCAGCGCCTTAGACCACTCGGCCATCCTGACTTCTGTATCCACTTCTCCCCACTTCTATTTTGGTGGTAGGCATCTCAAGATTACCATTGTTCCAGACAATCTTCAGATGAAGAAATTTAAACTATTTCTTTTTTTTTTTTAAATTAAATAACTTTTTATTGACAGAACCCATGCCGGGGTAATTTTTTACAGCATTATCCCTTGCACTCACTTCTGTTCCGATTTTTCCCCTCCCTCTCTCCACCCCCTTCTTCAGATGGCAAGCAGTCTTCTACATGTTAAATAGGTTACAATATATCCTAGATACAATATATGTATGCAGAACCGGACAATTCTCTTGTTGCACAGGGAGAATTGGATTCAGAAGATATAAATAACCCGGGAAGAAAAACAAAAATGCAAGCAGAAACTATTTCTAGTCATAAAAAGATGCTCCAAATCATTGTTGATCAAAGAAATGTACATTAAGACAACTCTGAGATACCACTACACACCTCTCAGATTAGCTAAAATGACAGGAAAAGATAATGACGAATGTTGGAGGGGATGTAGGAAAACTGGGACACTGATACATTTTTCTTTCTAGATGTGATTTTTCTTGTGCAGCAAGATAACTATAAATATGTATACATATGTTGTATTTAACATATGCTTTAACATATTTAACATGTATTGGACTACCTGTCATCTAGGGGAGGGGGGAGGGGGAAGAATGGGAAAAGTTGGAACAGAAGGCTTTGCAAGAGTTAATGTTGAAAAATTATCCATGCATATGTTTTGTAGATAAAAGGCTATAATAATTTAAAAAGAAAGAGAAGAAAAAAAAGATTACCATCGTTTCACATTTAGTTCATCTAATCCAGCCCCTTTCATGTGCTCTAAGCTCTTCCTCCTGCATCTGTGCTAAGAAAGTCTACGTGTCCAGAACCGCCCTTCCACAACTGTGGGTTCCCACCCGCCACTCCAAACCCACACATACATCCTCAGTCTGGCACAGCAAACTACCTCACTTGTCTAAAGTCTTCCTGCACCTCTAGTGCATTGAATATCCCAAATCGTGACTTCCTCCAATTGCACTCTACCAGCTTTTCTCTGTCTCTTTCGGTAATACGTGTGTTCAGCCCAGAGACCATTCTTTAAGGGCCTCCCTTTTTCCATCAAGCAGGTCCCTGACAATTGCTGGGACCCAAGCAATTTCTGCAATACCGGCGCTGCAGATACAAGTGGAGAGCGGTTCATTTGGGGGGGGGGGGGGGGGGAGAAGGGGGAATGGAGACTTGCTCTTACGCAGTGTCCAGTCTCCCAGGGAAAACTGACTTTGCCTAATACACATTTCCAAAGCAGGAGAGCCTCTGTGAAGGCTGTGCCCTAGGTGTGAGCAGGACATACCAGGGAATGGTTGTGCAGCATCAAGTCGATTTGTGAGGCCTACAAGGCAAAGCAGACTAGGTGCGACCTAGAAGCTCTGAGGGGATTTTCAATCAAGGAGAGAGTGCTGGTAGAGACCATTCCAGAAACATTGGGGGCACCTGACAGGTAAGGATGGGGTTGGCAAGAAACAGGGACCAGGTCATCATTGCAGTGGAAATGAAAATTGTCCAAGAGGGAAGAGACCAGCTCAAAGAGGAAGTCAATGAGATCCCTGGATAAACAGCTCTCTCTCTTCTGACCCCATCATCCACCTGCCCATCGCTCTCCAACCTTCAGGCTCAGCTCCCAAAGAGCACCAGTCTTTTTCAAAAATATCTCTCCACCCACCTGCCCTCTGGAATCCCCTTCTCTTTCTTGGGTAGTCCCCTTTCTTCCTCCCCCTTTGATTATGTCACTTTCCCCAGGAATTCCTTCTTTGGTCGATAGTAACTCCCAGTTTCCTAGAGGATATCATGAGACTAAAACAATTTTACGCTAGTTTCCTGGAAGTGGTTTAAAAATTTTTTTGGGGGGGAGGGCATTTTTAAAAATATTTTACACATAAATACAAAATGAAAAAAAAAATGTCATGTCCACAGTTGACCATAAGAGAGGATTCAATACAAGACCTATTTCCATTTCAAGATAACCTATATAATAACAATATCTTCCTTCATTAGTCTTTTTGTGTATTTCTAAATCAACCAGCTCATGATTTACTACAACACAGCATTATTTCTTTCTGGATTCAACTACTGTTTCCCTTCATAGGATTCTTGAGATCACTTAGGGTATTTATAATAGTCAAAATGACTTGGTTGGTCCAGGTTATTATTAAAATAATGCTGCTGGGAGCCAAGATGGAAGAGTGAAGCCAGGAAGTTGCTTGACCTCTCTCCAATTTCCCTTGGAAACAACATGAAACCAAGATTCTGAAAAGATCCTGGAAGTTCAGAACATATAAAGAGAGAGATTGAAATAATTTTCCAGTTCAAGATAGTTTGGAAGGACTTCAAGAAAGTTCAGTCTCACTTGGTTAAAAGAGGAAAGCAACCCAGTGCAGCAGGTATACTGGCAAGCCAGCAGAAGATTCTTAACCACAGTAAATACCAACACCGGAGACTCTTCTATCAGGCTCAATAAAACACCAGCACAACAAACCAATGGGGCATTCAAAAAACAAATTGCCAGTTTGGAAAACCAGGCAATAACAGGTGGAATTATGTCAGGCTACCTCCAACCCCTGTGAGCAAATCCAGAACACTAGGTCTCTGTGCTGAAAGCCAAAGCTCAAAGTTGAACAATAAGGAAAAAGGAAATGAGAGAGAGAGAAAGAGAGAAAGAGAGAGAGAGAGAGAGAGAGAGAGAGAGAGAGAGAGAGAGAGAGAGAGAAGAAAGGAGGGAGGGAAGGAGGAAGGGAAGGAGGAAGGGAGGAAAGAAGAATTAGCCAAGTGGGAAAGGAGATATAAACGCTAACTGAAGAAAATCACATTTAAAAACTAAAATTGGGCAAATGGAAGCTAACAACTCTACAAGACATCGAGAATCAGTTAAACAAACTACAAAGAATGAAAAAAAAAAGAATAAAATGTAAAACACCTCAGTGGAAACACAACTAATCTGGAAAATAGATCCAGGAGAGACAAAAAATTATCGAACCGAAAGCCATGATTTAAAAAATAGCCTAGATGGTATCCTTCCAAAAATCATTAAAGAAAATTGTCTTAATATACTAGAGCCAGAGCTCAACTAGTCATTGAAAGAATCCATCGATCCTCTCTTGAAAGGGATCCTACAAGGAAAACTCCAAGAAACATTGTAGCTAGATTCTACAAGCTGCCAAAAACAAACAATTCATTTCTAATAGCTTTTTAGTAGAATGTCTGGGGTTCTCTAAGTATACCATCATATCATCTGCAAAGAGTAATAGTTTGGTTTCCTCATTGCCGACTCTAATTCCCTTAATCTCTTTCTCTACTCTTATTGCCGAGGCTAGCGAGAAACAATTCATATGGGGAGGAATCACAGTGAGGATTAACCCAGGATTTAGCAGTCTTTACAATAAGGGATCTTAAATCCTGGAATACCATATTCTTGAGAGCAAAGGAGCTTGAATTTCAAACAAAAACCAACTGCCGCAGGACAGAGCACAATCTTTCAGGAGAAGAGATTAACCTTCAGCAAAGTGGGGGAGTTTCAGTCATTTCTGATTTAAAAAAAAAAAAAAAAAAACCGAACTAAATGGAAAATGTGATCAAGAAAATTTGCTTCAAGAGAAGCAAAAAAAAAAAAAAAAAAAAAAAAGGTAAATGGAAAGGAAAGAAGTTATTTAAAGGTTAAACTGTTCACATGGGAAAGATACTTAAAACTCTTAAGAAGAGTATCTTTAAGGCAATTAGAAAGAGTATACCTAGACAAAGGGTCTGGATATAAATTGATTTTAATGTTATATAAAAGAGAGGGTGGAAAAACAACATTTCTATTACTGTATGAAATAGTCTCTAAGTTCTTCTCATTTCGCTCTTCATTATTTCGTGGAAGTCTCTCTAAAATAATTGACCTCATCTTTTTTCTTTTTTTTTTAAATAGAAAAATACTTTTCCATTATGAACATATACCACAATTTATTTAACCGTTCTCTAATTGTTGGACATCCCCAAAATTTTCAGTTCTTCGCCTTCACAAAGAGAACTGCTCTGAATATTTTAGAATAGGTAGATTATTTTCCATTTTCCCAAATCATCTTGGAAAACAAGACTTAATAATGGTATTGGTGGCTAATTTCTTAAAGCATATTGAAAGCTCTCAATATCCATGGTTTCCTTGTAATTTATTGAATTTCATTCTCTACCTTTAAAAACGTGATTCTGAGAAATTGTAATTCCGTAGGCTGCTAGAGACTTTCAGAGAGATGAAACACACTGAAACACAAAAGCACTAAAGCTCAGTTGAATTTCTTTTGGAAAAGAATCTCCTTAATTGTAGCCAAGGACAATCGTCTGTCCTGGATGACAATAGACAAAAGGTATGGTGACTGGCTGCGGAGAAGGCTTTCGGGTTGGACTGGACTAATTCGAATCAAACCGCAGTAGGAGGGTAGGAGGAAAAGAAAAAGGAAAGTCATAGGACTTGTTAAATTAGTCTAAAGAGAAGCTGATGAAGGAAGAGTAAAGCGTGTGCTCAAAACTACTTAAGGTTCCAAATGTAAATATCTGTATCTTTCCTCGTTAGTATAGTGGTCAGTATCCCCGCCTGTCACGCGGGAGGCCGGGGTTCGATTCCCCGACGGGGAGGAGAAAAATGTTTATTTGCGCAAACAAACTCTTTTCTTTTCGCTTTTTCGTCTGAAGGCGGCCAGAGAGTCATCTTCGCTAGGGCTCCTTCTTAGAAACTTCCTGCTATTTCATCCGTGATAGTTCAACAGTCGGCTCTTCTTCAATCTCAGGTACCCAAGGATATCACCGTCTCATATTCATTTTAGAATGTTTTTTCTTTCTTTTTTTCCCCTTTTCTAGTCAATATAAGCTGTATCAGTATGCCAGGAGTAATTCAGAGCTTGATTGGTCCTGATTCCCTGATACAGGGAGTTTTATGGGTTCCCCTCTTTCGCCATCAATCCTTCGCCTCCTCCCCAAAAGGAAGCACCAGCAAGAGAAAGGACTCTGTGTCCGACGAAAGCTGTGAGCCGTTCACAGTTGTCCTGGAGAGAGAAGCACCGGGGTTGCCATCGTCCAGCGCCCCCAGCCCCTGCTACGAGTAGCTCCGACCCAAATGCCAGTTTACAATCGCATGCGCTCTGATCTGCACGTTGCTCCAAGTCCACATCCTCAGACACTCAGTCCTACCCACAAGCAAACACTGATGGACACAACATAACCAGAATCCGGGCGCAAGATAACACAATGGTTTTGAAAGGACTACGAGAGCAAAAACAGAGCCATAAAGTATGGAGTGGGGTACTCGGGAAGCAAGAGCTCTGATAACCAAATCCAGCAAAGTTCACGAGCTACTCTCCGGGAGGTGGAGGGCTTAGGCCTACAACAAAAGAGACTTCGTGTGTGCTCTGTCTCCCGGACATGCTATCCTTTCATACCCGCTCGAACCAGCTGAAAGCTGGCGGGCACTGCGGGAGGGTTGTGGACCGAGCCTTATTTTCAGCAACCACGCTACTGACTGGCTATGTCTTTGACCCGCACTTTCAGCTGCAGCGGAGGAACTCCTGCCCTGTGGTATGGAGCGGTAGCCGGAAGGCAGGAGCAGATGCTTTGGAACAATCGGGAAGTAACTGAGTTAGTTGGGGCAGCAACAGCCTTCCAGAAAAAGCAAGAGACAAGTGGGTCTGAGGGCTTCAAGCAAGGACAGCGGCTGCCAGGGAACCAGAAAGAATTTTGGCCTGGGCTCTGTTCCTTTGCGGAATAAATGAGCGGGCCCCGGCCGGCAGATCCTCAAGGGAACTGCCCCTATTCTCATACGGAGCTGTGATGTTGGTGGTATGATGGCGAGCATATCTACCTTCCAAGTAATTGACTTGGGTTCGGTTCTGGGACCATGCAACTTTTTTTTTTTAAATAACTTTTTATTGATAGAACGCATGACAGGGTAATTTTTTACAGCATTATCCCTTGCATTCACTTCTGTTCCAATTTTTCCCCTCCCTCCCTCCACCCCTTCCCCCAGATGGCAAGCAGTCCTTTACATGTTGAATGGGTTACAGTATATCCTAGATACAATATATGTGTGCAGAACCGAACAGTTTTCTTGTTGCACAGGGAGAGTTGAATTCCAAAGGTATAAATAACCCGGGAAGAAAAACAAAAATGCAAGCAGTTTATATTCATCTCCCAGTGTTCTTTCTCTAGGTGTAGCTGTTTCTGTCCAAGATCAATTAAGGCTCTCTTTATCGAAGAGATCCACTTCCATCAGAATACATCCTCAAACAATATCGTTGTTGAGGTATATAAAGATCTCCTGGTTCTGCTCATTTCACGCAGCATCAGTTCATGTAAGTCTCGCCAGTCCTCTCTGTATTCATCCTGACCATGCAACTTTTAACCCAGTTCTCTTTTGCTACATTGCATGGCAGAGTATGAAGTATGAAAAGTGTAAAGACTCTTCTGCGTCAGCTCTCTGCCACGCTTTTGTCTTCATTCCTTCCCCTTTGGGGACCTATCGGTATGTTTCCTACCCCAGATCTACTAGGGAGCTTTCATGAATCTCCGACATCCCCTGCTTCTTTCCAGTTGTCAGGTTAGATGCTGCATCTCAAACCTCAAACTCACTTCACTTCACGTCAATTGAAGAACAATGGAGTTCCTAATATACTGGCGATATGGTCATTTTTCAGTTGTGTCTGACTCTTTGTGACCCCATTTAAGATTTTCTTGGAAAAGTCACTACAGTCATTTGTCATTTCCTTCTGCAAGGTATGATCTGAGAAAGCTGCATCTCTGGTAGACAAAGAGAAGCTTTAACTTTAGCTCATAGGAGCTTTTGTGTTGGAGGGGACCAAGGATCTGGACCTTTCTTCCAAAGATCGAAATCCCCCTGAAGCCACGTCTGTCCATTCTCTGGCATTCCTGTCCATGTCCTCCAGTTTGAGATGAGGAGCACCTATAGTGGGGTGGTAGCTATGTCGCTGAGAAAAGGAGGGTATATAGGAGAAATATTAGGAAGGTCTAACCAACTCAACAATTACTGCCTTTGGGGCCGTGGGAACTGGGATGAGGGAAAGTGACAAGTGTAAGATAACATCTAGGTTGCCAGGCTGAGAGCGGAGGACATTAGTGATTGTTAGATGATTTTAGGTATACATGGCAAAAGGAGCTGTATAGCAGGAAATAACCTGAGGAGGAGGAACAAGGTGTGCAGAGGAGGAAAACAGGAAGGTAGTAGTGAAAGGTTGTTTACCCCAAGATTAATGATTTTGTTATTGAGTAGCTTGTACGGTGATGGGGTAAAGACAAAGATAGCTGGGTATGAGATGATGTAATGAGATGGTATATAAGAAGGAATGTAACTGTGAGAAGCTGCAGATGCCATTAGAGAAGATGTAGGGTGCTTAATAAACGCTTGCAGTTACTAAGTAACATCTAGTGTGTCGGGTGTTCTGTGGGGAGGAGAGCAGCTGGAGGGAGCTGTTTCGGAGGCGTCCCAAGTACCTGGAGGATAATAAGGAACCCAGTTATAATTCCCCTTGGTGAGTAGGGGAACTCAACAATTGAGACCCTCTTTGTGAGAAGGGGAACTCAACAGGTGATAATCCTCTCCAATTAGGGAAATCATGAGATCAATTTTTGGTATGATGAATATAAGGTGTCTATGAAGCTTCTACTTTGAAAATGATGCACATTTGGAAATGAGAGATTGGAGGTCAAGGTAGAGGTTAGGTGTTGTATAAGAAAATCTAGAGTCATCTCCATGGAATGATACTTTAAGGAGAGGGACCCTCATTCTTGAAAGTTTTTAAAATGAGAGAGAATACTGGGTTTTTCCCCGTCCCCGAGTTGGATTTGTAGTTTCGTGTACTCCAGAAAGAAGACAGGGGAGACAACTGGAAGGATTCGAAGAGGGATTATCTCGGAGTTGAACACACCTCAGGACTGTGATTCAGGGAATCAGGACCAATCAAGCTCTGAGTTACTCATAGCATACTGATAGAGCTTATATTGACTAAAAAAAAAAAAAAAAAAAAAAACAGATTGCCTGAGCAGAGATTGTACTGCAGGAATCCAAAAAGAGAAAAAGCATAGCACAGGTACAAAGGGGCAGATGAAGAGACCCTATAACAAAAAGAGGAAAGGCAAAAAGTAAGAAGGTGTGAAATGAAATGTTAGGGTCTTGGAAAGATAGGATATTAATTTGGGGTTCCAATTCTTGTTGTATAGCTTTTTTGTTCAGGTGAGTTAATGGGGAAGTAGTATTGAGTTCAAGATATGATAAACTGATGCAAAACATTGGAAGCACGATCCCTTTATTAGTCAAGCTCTAATTTGCCCTAAGATCTGGGTTTCCTTCAGCAAAGATAAAACACTCAATGAGGGACACAGTTCTGTTTATAAATTTGGGGAGTACACTTTTAAAAAAGGTTTTAATACTATGTATTTTATTTTCACAATATGTATTATGGTTTAATTTCTAGAAAGTTAGCAAACTACATCAGACCTCTCAGAATATTTTTAGTAAAATTTATTTGTCCAACTTTTCACATTTGTATATGGGCATGTGTGGTATATATAGGTATGTAGGAATGCATATACATACATATATATATATATGAGTATATGAATATATATATATATATATTTGCAGAGATATATTATCTAATGATGTTACAATTTCATTGATGTATTTCCTCCAAGGCTGTTGATTATAATCCATCTATTCCTACTCATCCTGGGAGAAATCTCGCCTGTATCATCTCACAAGTTCACTCCTACAGAAGATTTATCCATTTTACTAAAAGTCTTCCTCAAAGATATCCATGGGGTATTACATGGATTATCACTTCTAACATATGATCTTTTAAAACTTCAATTTTTAAGACAACTCTGAGATAACACTACATATCTGTCAGATTGGCTAGAGTGACAGGGAAAAATAATGTGGAATGTTGGAGGGGATGTGGGAAAACAGGGACACTGATACATTGTTGCTGGAATTGTGAACACATCCAGACATTCTGGAAAGCAAAACTATGCTTAAAAAGTTATCAAACTGTGCATACCCTTTGATCCAGCAGTGTTTCTACTGGGCTTATACCCCAAAGAGATACTAAAGAAGGGAAAAGGACCTGTATGTGCCAAAATGTTTGTGGCAGCCCTATTTGTAGTGGCTAGAAGCTGGAAAATGAATGGATGCCCATCAATTGGAGAATGGTTGAGTAAATTGTGGTATATGAACGTTATAGAATATTATTGTTCTGTAAAGAATGACCAGCAGGATGAATACAGAGAGGACTGCGAGACTTACATGAACTGATGCTAAGTGAAATGAGCACAACCAGGAGATCATTATATACCTCAACAATGATACTGTTTGAGGATGTATTCTGATGGAAGTGGATCTGTTCGATAAAGAGAGCTAATTCAGTTTCACTTGATCAAGGATGGACAGAAGCAGCTACACCCAAAGAAAGAACACTGGGAAATGAATATAAACTGCTTGCATTTTTGTTTTTCTTCCCCGGGTTATTTATACCTTCTGAATCCAATTCTCCCTGTGCAACAAGAAAACCGTTTGGTTCTGCTCACATATATTGTATCTAGGATATACTGTAACCTATTCAACATGGAAAGGACTGCTTGCCATCTGGGGGGGGGGGGGGAGGGAGGGAGAGGAAAAATTGGAGCAGAAGTGAGTGCAAGGGATAATGCTGTAAAAAATTACCCAGGTATGGGTTCTATCAATAAAAAGTTATTTTAAAAAACTTCAATTTTAACCAGTCCTGCCAAATTTAAGTTACAAACTCAATAGTCCTTTTTCAAATAGTTTCCTTAATATAATGTCATGAGAAATATATACACATATGTTTCTCATGACATTACCTTTCTTCACAAAACCCCAGAGTCAACTTTCCTTCTTCTCTTTTTTGTCCATTTTTGCTGGTTTTTTCAAAAGACATTTTATTTAAAGTTTTTAGCTCCTATGCCCAAAGGGTTATCAAACTGTGCATACCCTTTGAACCAGCAGTGTTTCTACTGTGCTTATATCCCAAAGGTATTAAAAAAGGGAAAGGGATCCACATGTGCAAAAATGTTTGTGGCAGCCCTTTTTGTAGTGGCAATGGATGCCCATCAGTTGGAGAATAGCTAAGTAAGTTACGGTATATGAATGTTATGGAATATTATTGTTTTACAAGAAATGATCAGTAGGATGATTTCAGAGAGGCCTGGAGAGACTTACATGAACTGATGCTAAATTAAGTGAGCAGAACCAGGAGATCACTGTACACAGCAACAACAAGAATATACAATGATCAATTCTGATGGACCTGGCTCTTTTCTCCAATGAGATGATGCAAGCCTGTTCTCATGATCTTGTGATGATGAGAGCCATCTACATCCAGAAAAAGAACTGTGGGAACTGAGGGTGGATCACCATATAGCATTTCACTCTTTTTGTGGTTTGCTTGATTTATTTTCTTTCTCATTTTTGATCTGATTTTTCTTGTGCAGCAAGATAATTGTATAAATATGTATGCCTATTTTGGATTTAACACATATATTTTATCATGTTTAATATATATTGGATTACATGCCATCTAAGGGAGGGAGTGGGGGAAAGGGGAAAAACTGAAACCAAGATTTTTCAGTGATCAATATTGAAAAAAGTTATCCTTGCATATGTTTTGAAAATTAAAAAACTTCAATAAAGAATAAAAAATGATTTTTAAAAAAAGTTTTGAGGTCCGAATTCTATCCCTTCCTCGATTCCTAACTTCCCTCTTCCTTGAGACAGTAAGCAATTATGTTAGTGCTTCATTAAGTTACAAACTCAATAGTCTTTTTCAAATAGTTTCCTTAATATAATGTCATGAGAAATATATATACATATATTTCTCATGACATTACCTTTCTTCACAAAACCCCAGAGTCAACTTTCCTTCTCTTTTTTGTCCATTTTTGCTGGTTTTTTAAAAAGACATTTTATTTAAAGTTTTTAGCTCCTATGCCCAAAGGGTTATCAAACTGTGCATACCCTTTGATCCAGCAGTGTTTCTACTGTGCACTACTCTCTCTTTGAGATGTGCCATGTAGCCTATATGCCATGTCAGCTGGTAAGGTGGGCCCAGGAGATAAAAAGGGGCTTGGCTTCTGAGGCTGGAGGTTGTGTCTTGCAGGAATTAAAAAAACTAATAGGTTTTTTGAGATGGCCAAAGGCATATCCTCTTGCTAGACCTCCTCCTGAAATGGAACACTAACTCCAGAAGCCTCCCTTCTAGGGCTCCACCTACGGAGTTTTGAGTGGGCTGGACACAGGCAATCCGGGAAGAGAGATAGCATAAATAGACAGCCTTGAGCAGATCTTGCTCTCTTGTGCTCTTACTTCCTACTACCCGCACTGAGAGGATGACTGAATAAAGACAGAATGTTTGTACCTACTGGTCTGTCTGTCTTTGTGTGATCTAAGTTAGAGCCAGAAGGCAGGTGAACTGGTCTAGTCATGGCCACCAAAGGGTGGGTATATAGATCAGGCAGTGTGCTGGGACACAATTAGTTGTAGGTTATATTTGAACATACTTTTTAAAGCAGAAAACAAGTTATGATTGGCTGTGAGCTTGATAAAATGGCGAAATGAATAAGATTGGTTGTAAGATGGGGGAGAGAATGTGATTAGTTAGAAATTGGGAATGAGGAACTAGGAGCAACTCTTCCTTCCCTCTTGAGATTAAGAAACTTGCCTTTTTGAATTCACCTAAAAGGGTAGAAATAGTAGACCAGATTTACCTGGATATCAAATTTTTAAGAACAGGTTGGTGGTATAAAGATACTTGGTGATGTAAAGACAGGCTCCCTGAAGTTCATCTGCCTCCCCCAAGCATTACAGATTTCATTGAAGCAAGAAGAGAGCAGTCATTATCAGGAGCACTGGATTTCTAAACTTAACTAACTCATCACAGACCCAGTTGAAGTTTTGACTAATTTCAGATATAAAGAACTATGACTTAAGTTGGCTGATTGGTTGGCTGTTGCTGTAGAAGAGGACCAAAATGGCAGCACTAGCTTAGAGTCGAGTTACAGTATGTCAGTTTAAGGCTAATCAGACCATTGCGAGCTCAGAATGCTTTGCCTCAGGTCATTCACAAATAGTCCGTGTGAACATTTATGGTGTAGATTCCCTATTTTTGCGCATCTCATGTTACCCTGGGATAATTCCCTGGTTTGCTCATAGAGCACAGCACCTTCTCTGATGAGGCTGGGAGGTCCTGTGCCAGTGTGTCCCGAGTCATACAATCGATTCTAAAGTTCTTAAGAAATACCTTGAGTGTCCTTGTACCGCTTTTTCTGACCACGTTGTGAGCGCTTGCAATTAACTGTAAATCGGATCAATAAAAAAAGATATTGAATTAATTTAAACTTCTCAGTTGCATTTAGGGGCATGGAGTAAGGTGTAGGAAAAAAGCTCCTGGCTAGGTCGGAGGGGTTAGTAGTGACAGTGGAGCAGAGACAGTGGTCCCGGAGAGAGGCCCTAGGTGGATTTCAATGGTTCCCTAGAAGAAGGCTAGGGTAATCCAGAACAAGGAAGGCAAAAAAATACGTTTCTAATTTTCCCTGGTGGTCTAGTGGTTAGGATTCGGTTCTCTCACCACCACGCCCTGGTTCGCTTCCCAGTCAGGGAATATTATTTTATTTGCCACATCAATAGATGAATATAAACACCAAGGAGAGAGAGCTGAAGTTCATCAACAGAGAAAACAAACACCAAAGAGAGAGAGCTCGAGTTCAGAGGAACACAAACACCAAGGAGAGAGAGCTCGAGTTCAGAGCTCGAGTTCAGATGAACACAAACACCAAGGAGAGAGAGCTCGAGTTCCTCAACAGACGAACACAAACACCAAGGAGAGAGAGCTCGAGTCCCTCAACAGACGAACACAACACCAAGGAGAAAGAGCTCGAGTACATCAACAGACGAACACAAACACCAAGGACAGAGAGCTCGAGTTCAGATGAACACAAACACCAAGGAGAAAGAGCTCGAGTTCAGATGAACACAAACACCAAGGAGAGAGAGCTCGAGTTCAGAGCTCGAGTTCAGATGAACACAAACACCAAGGAGAGAGGGCTCGATTTCATCAACAGACGAACACAAACACCAAGGAGAAAGAGCTCGAGTTCAGATGAATACAGACATCAAGGAGAGAGAGCTCGAGTTCAGATGAACACAAACACCAAGGAGAGAGTGCTCGAGTACAGATGAAAACAAACACCAAGGAGAGAGAGTTCGAGTTGAGATGAACACAAACACCAAGAAGAAAGAGCTCGAGTTCAACAGACAAACACCAACACTAAGGAGAGAGTGCTCGAGTTCAGATGAACACAAACACCAAGGAGAGAGAGTTCGAGTTGAGATGAAGACAAACATCAAGGAGAGAGAGCTCGAGTTCCTCAACAGATGAACACAAACACCAAGGAGAAAGAGCTCGAGTTGAGATGAATACAAACACCAAGGAGCGAGAATTCGAGTTGAGATGAACACAAACACCAAGGAGAAAGAGCTCAAGTTCAGATAAATACAAACACCAAGGAGAAAGAGCTCGAGTTCAACAGACGAACACCAACACCAAGGAGAGAGAGCTCAAGTTCATCAATAGATGAACACAAACACCAAGCTCGAGCTTGGGGTGGACAGCCGCAGCTACAAATCGTCCCGCCTTCGAGTTTCTCTATACTTCATTTTTCCTTGGCGGCTCTCCAAGTCCTCATTGCCTAAGGAAAACCAGAGAAGTTACAATTCTAAGCATCATTTCAGTCAGTCTATGCAGTTCGGCTGACAACCTGGTGCGGGATACACAAGGGTCAGGACAAAGTCAGAGTCTCATCCCCGGCGTGGGAGACGAGGCAGAACAGAGTGGGCAAGAAAAAGCGTCGTCAGAAGCCTATGTGTCCAGGAAGGAGTGCTTTCATCACTATTCATGACCCCTAGATTCAAGGACTTCTTCGGGATCCTAGAAACGGTTAGTGGAAGAAGTTAGTTTAAGTTTAGTGGAAGGACGATGTTTCCTGGAGATACAAGTGTCTTGTGTAGGGGAGACAGGGACCTTTGGCTGGTAGTTGTCCTAAAAGCTTACCCCTTTGCATGGGCCGGGAATCGAACCCGGGCCTCCCGCGTGGCAGGCGAGAATTCTACCACTGAACCACCCATGCAAGACGCCTTAGCTTAACTGACATCTCTGCTCTTCAAGAACACAGAACTTTCTAGTTGACTATGCTCCAAATTCAAAACTTAGTGCAACTAAAATTCACCTGAACCTACAACTTTTTACCTTCCTTCTTGACTTCCTTCACTTCTTCCCTCCTAAACTTCCCTCTTCTTCCTTTTCGTTTTCTTCTGCTATATTCCAGCCATACTACTCCTTTTTTTTCTTCCGCTTCATTCTCCTCATAGTCTCCGTCCTCTTTCCCTTCTTCCTCTTCTTTGCCTTCTACTTTCTCCTTTTCCCTCTCCTAATCGTCGCCCTCTTCCTCCTATTTCTCTTCCTGCCGCTACACTACTTACTCCAGGAAAAGTCGTACGACTGACTTGAACATAAGTATCTGAAACTATATTGTTGAGCAGTTTCCAAAAGGCCACTCGCTTGTCCATATGTCAGTTTCTCTTCTTATCTACCTCCAGTAAAAGTGTTATTTGGTCCTCAGATGGGCCAGCATTCCTCCACACAATTTCATCTTCAGCATGTACTCCCCGTCATGGCCAGCGAGTTCGGGAGAAGGGATCTGTGTACTGTGTAGTTGATAGCAAGTTGCTCCCACTAACTCCAGTAGCTCCAAGATAGTCCTGGACCAGTGGGAGGTAAAAGGGAGATCTGTCAGAAGTGGGATTCGAACCCACGCCTCCAGGGGAGACTGCGACCTTAACGCAGCGCCTTAGACCGCTCGGCCATCCTGACTTGAAATCAATTGTCTCCCCTCCCCCCTTCTGGAGATACGAGTGTCAACACCATCACTGGCTCGTATTTTTCAGTTCAGTTCTTTTGGCTCCTAGGCCCGCTTTAGTTTTTCCCTCTGCTACTACTACTAAGAAAGTCAGTATGTCCAGAATCATCCTTCCGCACACACTGTGCCCCTGCTCGTCCGCTCCTCTAGGCCAACACACACACACACACACACACATACACACACACACACAAACACACACTTCCCCCGTCCTCACTACCATTCACACCTGATCCGACCCTTTCCGCGCCTCCTGTTCCTCCGATCTTTCCGAACTGCTTCCTCGACCCATTCGTTGCATTCAATCATACATTCAAAAACGTTATCATGAGAAGGGGTCTGTAAACTGCTGGAGACTTTCAGAGGAGTCAAACCCACACATACACACACAGAGAGACATACGCACTAACCCACAAGCTTAGTAAAAAGAAGAATACTTCGGAAGTTAGTCTCTGAAATTTCAGGAAAGAATGGAAATCCTAGAGAATAAAGAAAGAAAGGTAGGGTGGCAGCTGAAGGTGCATCGGACAGAGAGTGGGAGAGAGAGAGGGAGGAAGAGGAGTCATGCAAGAAGTGGAGGAAGAGAAGGAGGCTTTTGTGTTGTGTCAAGCTTCCTGGTCGTGGGTCCCAAGAACCCCCAAAACAGAGATTGTCAAGGCAATGGGAATTGTGTGTGATTAGGGACAGTACTGCCGCGGAGTGTCGTTGGTGTGGCCGTTTCCTCGTTAGTATAGTGGTCAGTATCCCCGCCTGTCACGCGGGAGGCCGGGGTTCGATTCCCCGACGGGGAGTGCGTACGCCGTTTTTGCACACCCCACTCCCAATAACGTCAGTCTCCTTGCTTGTTGCATCACCTGCGAGTCACAGAAGTCTCTCTGAGGGCAAGAGATAGACCTACCTTTAGGACTCCAAATGGTTCAGCATTACCACTTCCTCCGAGTCCAAGCCCAAAACTGGTCTGACTCCGGGCACGCTCCAAGTCCTCCCCACACACTAGGAAACCTTCGCCGTGCACCAGGAACTCTGTTGCGCACAGCGTAGTAACTGCGCATGCTTTTCCTCTTGCCCAATCCCCCGCCCGGAGCTGTGACTCCGGCAGTGGGAGAGAGAATAGGATCCAGAGTGTGAGGTGTGCAATAAAAGGTGTGCAAAAAAACTTCTCTTAAGGGGAATCCAACCCTGGTCTCCTGTATGACGGGCCAGAGATATTCACCACAAGAACAAGGAAAGCGCCAGATAGTGGCATTCTGCTGGTTGCATCCCAGGTTCTGCAAACACAAGCTTTGCTCTGCAGATCTTTCTCTGTTTTGGGGTTCTTGGGTCTCAGTATCTCAGTTTTGCAAACCTAGAAGGCATCTTTTCCTTTCCCTATCTGTGTTGCCTGCCTCAAACCCCTCTCACTCTCTCACTCCACCACACAAGCCACCTCCTTTGCGTTCCTTCTCTAAGCCTTACATTGGCTTTCCAGTATTAAAGAACTGTATTTTGTCAGAGGCCCTGTCTGCATTTATTGAGATAAAAATATGATTTCTTTGGGTTTTATTATTGATATAATCAACTATGCTGATAGTTTTCTAGTACTGAACTAGCCTTGCATTCCTGGCATAAATCCCATCTGGTCGTAGAGTATGGTTCTGGTGATATAGTGCGTTATCTCACAGAAAGCTAGTGGGCTTGAGCTGGCCTCCTACAGAACGTTTACGGGACTCTCTTTCCTCAATCTCACAGCCTGATGCAGCTGCAGCCTTGAACCGCTTCCCGGCTTGCGATGATTGTCCCGGGCTGCAGCGGCACGTGTGGAGTCTAGCGGCTGGGACAACTGGACTGCAAAAGTTCAACGGAGCAGCACCAGGTGGGCGTCTCTGGCAGGAGCAATGTCTGAGTTGAAGGCTTCGAGCAAGAAGGGCGGTCGCCAAGGAGACAAGAGAAGCTTCGGCCTGGCCTGTGCTGGTGTGTGGAGCTAGCTAGCCCACTAGCCGGTACCGGGGAGGGCAGGACTCTTGTGGTTGCCTCAGCTAACTTATCAGCAGGAGAAAAGCAAGAGCTTGGCAGAGGCAGATGCGGAGGGACTCGGAGTTGGTTGATAAAGTGGTGAACATACTAACTTGCTTCCAAGCAGTTGAATTCCCGCCAGACGCAGCCTTTTACGATACTTTCTTGCCACACCGCCGACCACTACACCACAATATAAAGGCTCTTTTCCTTAGGCCGCCCTCTGGCCTGTCCCTATCTTCATTTTACACTTCTTTAGGGTCCCTCTGGTGCTTTCTATCTTTAGGGTCCCAGAGGTGCTTTCTATTTCAGCGTTGTCTGGCTGGATCTTGGACTTCCCGGCCAGACTCAACTTCTTTATTTGAAAAACAATGGAGTGTCTGATCAGTGCTTGGTATATTATTCAGGGTCTGCATCTTTGGTAAGCAAATAGGAAAGAGCTCCTGCATACAAATTTTAAGAGCTTTTATTCTGGGGGAGACAGACAATGGCCTATAATTGATCCTTACACACTCCAAAACTTCTGGATCTCATTACTCCCTATCGAGATCCAACCGAAGCCAAATTTGCCCATTCTCTGACATTTCTATCCATCAACTCCAATAAGATTTTGGTAGGGCCTCCAGTGCAGAGAGATCAACCGAAAAGCCATTACCACAGTCTAGGTTTGTGATAATGAGAACCTGTACTGGCTATGTCGCTGAGAAAAGCAGGATATATAGGAGAAATAGAAGATAGGAAAGTAGAAACGACTTGACTCAACAATTACTGCCTTTTGGGCAATAGGAACTGGGATGAGGGAAAGTGACAAGTCTCATATGACATCAAGTTGCCAGCCTGAGAGCCTAGGACATTGATGATATCCTCTCCAATTAGGGAAATGACAAGAACAATTTTTGGTACGGTGAGTTTGAAACTTCTACTTTGAAAATGTCTAATAGGCAAATGGAACTGAGAGATTGGAGATCAGGTGAGAGATTAAGTATTGTATACAAATCTAGAGTTATCTCCACAAGGATGACACTTTAAGGAAAGAGAGACTCATTCTAAAAAGTTTTTAAAATGAGAGGGAATAGTGGGCTTTGTCCCTGCCCCTGATTTAGATTAGTAGTTGTATACACTCCAGAATGAAGACAGGTGAGACAACTGGAAGGATTTTGAGAGGAATTAGCTCAAACTTGAGCACACCTCAGGACTGTGATTCCCTGTTTCAGGGAATCAGGCCCAATCATACTGATAGAGCTGATACTGACTAGAACAGAAAGGGGGAGGGGGGGGGCAGGGAAGACTGTCTGAGCAGTCAAACTGATTGTATCTGTAGAGATCCAAAGAGAGAAAAAGCAGGTTAAAAAAAAAAAAAGACAGCTGAAGAGATTCTATAAAGAAAAGGAAGAAGGGCGGCAGGTAACAAGATGTTGAATGAGATGTTAGGGTCTGGGAAAGACATTAATTTGGGGTTCGAATTCCTGTCCCATAGCTGCTTTGTTCAGGTGAGATAATGGGGTGGTAGTATTGAGGTCAAGATATAACTGATGCAAAACATTGGAAGCTCAGTCCCTTTATTAGTCAAGCTCGAATTTGCCCTAGAATCTAGGTTTCCTTCAGCAAAGATAAGACCCTCAATGAGGGGGACCGTTCTGTTTTATAAGTTTGAGGGAGTACAGAAAAAGAAATAGCACTTGAAACAAGTTTAATATTATCTATTTTATTTTCACGATATGTATTATGGTTTAATTTCTGGAATGTTAGCAAACTACATAAGAACTCTCTATTTTTAGTGAAATTTATTTTTCCAACTTTTCATATTTGCATGTAGGTATGTGTGATATGTATAGGGATGTAGGTATACATATACCCGCACACACTACATACATATAGTCAGTATGTACAGAGACATTTAACAAATATATACTAAAGTACTCCAATGATCTTGCAATTTCATTGATGTGAGTATTCCCTCCAAGGTTGTTAATTATAATCCATCCTTTACTACTCATCTTGAAGGAAATGTTGTCTGTGTCGTCCCATAAGTTCAGTCCTATAGAGGATTTATCCATTTTACTAAAGGTCTTTCTCAAATTCTCTTGACATTGTAAAGACATCCATGGGATGTTACATAAATTATCACTCTTACCAATGACTACCTCTTAAATGCCCTTGTTTTTAAAACTTTTAATTTTAACCAGTCCTGCCTTATTTAATTTACAAATTCAACAGTCTTTTTAGAATATATTCCCTAATATATTTTTCTCAAACATTATCTACCTTTCTTCACAAAACTTCAAAGACAATTTCCCTCTTCTCTTTTTTTGTCCATTTTTGTTAGTATTTTTAAAAAACATTTTATTTAAAGTTTTCAGTTCCAAATTCTATCCCTTCCTCTAACTTCCCTCTTCCCTGGAACAGTAAGCAATTATCTAATTGTAGATTGTATTTGAATAGTATTTGTTAAGCAGAGAACAAATTATGATTGGCTATAAGCTTGATAAAGTGAAGAAATGAATAAGATTGGTTTCAGACTAGGGAGATGTGATTGGTTATAATTTGAGATGGGGAACTAGGAAAAGCCCCCTCCCCCCCGCCCTTCCCTCTTGCGATTAAGAAACTTGCCTTTTTGAGTTCTCCTACAAGGGTAGAAATAGTGGAGCAGATTGATCTCGATAGCAAACCAAACAATTTTTTAAGGACAGGTTGATGATATAAAGATTCTTGGTGATGTAAAGACAGGCTCCCTGAAGTCCATCTGCCTCCCCCAAGGACAGCAGATTTCCTTGAAGCAAAAAGAGAGCAGTCATTATCAGGAGCACTGGATTTCTAAACTTAACTCATCACAGTTGAATTTATGATTAATTTCAGGTATAAAGAACTATGACAGGTTGGTTGGTTGATTAGTTGGCTGTTGCTGTAGAAGAGGACCAACATGACAGCACTAGGTTAGAGTCGAGTTACAGTGTGTCCGTTTGAGGCTAACCATTGTGAGCTCGGAGTGCTTTGCCTCAGGTCGTTCACAAATAGTCCATGTTAACATTTATGGTAGGTTCTCTAATTTTGCACATCTCATGTTTCCCTGGGCTAATTGAGCTCTGGTTTGCTGATAGAGCACAGCACCTTCTCTGATGAGGGCATGCCATACTGGGAGGTACTGTGCCAATGTCTCCCGAGTCATACAATCAATTCTAAAGTTCTCAAGAAATACTTTGAGAGTGTCCTTGTACCACTTTTTCTGAGCACGTTGTGAGCGCTTACAATTAACTATAAATCAAAAACCAAAAAATATTGAATCCATTTAAACTTCTTAGTAGCATTTAGGGGTATGGGCCGGGGTGTAGGAAAGGGGCTTCTGGATAGGTCGGAAGGATTAGTAGTGATAGTGGAACTGCTACAAGTGATCCCGGGGAGAGACCATAGGTGGATTTAGTGGCTCCCTAGAAGAGACTAAAGAGAATTTGGAGACGATGCAGAAGGCTAGTGTAGTTCAGAATGAACAAGGCAGAAATTCCTGCCCAACTTTCCCTGGTGGTCTAGTGGTTAGGATTCGGCGCTCTCACCGCCGCGGCCCGGGTTCGATTCCCGGTCAGGGAATGTTATTTTGTCCAGCATATCAGCAGATGAACACAAACATCAAGGAGAAAGAGTTCCAGTTCTTTCCCAGATGACTGTGAAGCAGGAGGAAACTGTTTTCTTTACTAAGTTTGTGGTCCCTTCAAGATCACTCTGAGATTGTGTACCCTTTGATCAGGATTTCCCAGGTTCCAAGGAGGCGAGACAGAGCCCAAACCTTTCAGAATAAGACAATTAATTCCCACAGAAATTCTAAATTCTCATTCAATTGAGGAATTCTGATCTGAGCTGTTCCAGCCCCCATCTGGTCTGATCTGCTTGGGCGGTCCCAGCCTCCACCAAGATACCCAAAGTAACTTCCCTCAACCAAGGTCTTTACAGGTGGCCTAAGCAATTTGCCAGGACCATTCTGCCCACTGAGAAAGCATTTTCAGTGCCAAAACTCCGTTTTCCAATAGATCTGCCACGATAGAAGTCAGTCTCTTGGTAAACTGATTTTTATCCAACAATAAACTCTCATTTTGCAACTAATAATTCGGGAATGAGTGAATTCTTTCACTCTAAACCTGAGACCGATTCAAAGGGGATTCTTAACAACTCTTATTGCCACTAACCTCTTGACCACTAGGAACTGAGACCACTCAAACCGCATCAACTTCACCTTGTTAGAGTGGACATCACCAGCTACAATCGTCTCACATCCCTGCTCAGTTCCCCTATTATTTCATTTTTCCCTAGCGTCTCGCCAAGTCCCAGTTGCGTAAGGAAAACCGGAGAAGTTACAGTTTTAAGGATCTTCAGTCAGTCTAAACAGTCTGGATGGCAACCTGGTGCGGGATACACTCGGGCCAGTACGGGGGCAGAGCCCGGGACAATTTGTGCAGCGTGGGAGACGAAACTAAACAGAGTGGGCAAGCACAACTTTTGTGCCAAGAAGGACGCTTTTATCTATTCAGGACCTCTAGGGTGAAGGGCTTCTTCGGCCTCCTAGAAGATATTTAATTGGTGGAAGAATGCTGTTTCCTGAAGATATAAGTGTCTTGAGTGGGGGAGACGAGGACCTCCTGCTGATATTTATATTAAAAGTCTCTTTTGCATGGGCCGGGAATCGAACCCGGGCCTCCCGCGTGGCAGGCGAGAATTCTACCACTGAACCACCCATGCAAGACACACTATCTTAAATGATATCTCAGCTCTTCAAGGACACAGAACCTTCTAGTTGACCATGCTTCACATGCAAAATTTAGTGCAACTAAAATTCACCCGAACCTACAACTTTTACCTTTCTTCTTGGCTTCCTTGGCTTCTTCCTTCCTAAACTTCCATCTTCTTCCTTTTCGTTTTCTTCTGCCATACTCCATCCATACTACTTTTTTTTTTCTTCCGCTTCATTCTCCTCATAGCCTCCGTCCTTTTTCCCTTCTTCCTCTTCTTTGCCTTCTACTTTCTCTTTTTCCCTCTCCTAATCGTCGTCCTCTTCTATTTCTCCTCCTGCCGCTACACTACCTACTCCAGGAAAAGTCCTATGACTGAGCTGAGCATAAGTATCTGAAACTATATTGGTGAGCAGTTTCAAAAAAGACCGTTGTCCATGAGCCAGTTTCTCTCCTTATCTACCTGCAATAAAAGTGTGATTTGGTTCTTCACCAGGGCCAGCGTTCCTCCACATACCCTTCATCTACACGCACCTACGTGGAGGTTCGGCCTGTGAAGGGGAGCGAAGTGGAGAGAATGGATGGGGCGTTCAGTGTAGTTGAATTGTCTAGCAAGTCGCTCCCATTTCTTCCAGTACCTCTGAGATAGCCGCAGAACCGTGCGAGGCAAAAGGTAACCTTGTCAGAAGTGGGATTCGAACCCACGCCTCCAGGGGAGACTGCGACCTTAACGCAGCGCCTTAGACCGCTCGGCCATCCTGACTAGGACTTGTTCAGGTTTCCTCCCCCATTCTGAAAATAACAGTCTCAACACTATCACTGGCTTATATTTTCTAGTTCATTTCATTCGGCTCCTATGGCCAGCTTTAGCTTTAGCTTTAGCAGAGGGAAAACCCTGACAGCAGCACTAGGAAAGTCCGCATGTCTTTTCAACAAGATGTTGATTGAGGCCAATGGTCTTGTGATGATAAGAGCCATCTCCAACCAGAGAGGACTGTGGGAACTGAGGGTGAACCACAACATAGCTTTACCATTCTTTTTGTTGTAGTTTGTTTGAATTTTATTTTCTTTCTCATTTTTTTTGCTTTTAAATCTGCTTTTTCTTGTGCAACAAGATAATTGTATAAATATATAAGCGTATATTGAATTTAACATTTTTTTTTTTTTACCATATTTAACATGTATTGGATTACATGCCATCTACGGGAAAGGGCAGGAGGAAATTGGAACAGAAGGTTTTTCAAGAGTCAATGTTTAAAAATTATCCTTACATATGTTTTGAAAATTAAAAAACTGCAATAATTTTTTTAAGTCCACATGTTCAGAATCGTCCTTCCCCACACTCTGAGCCCCTTCTAAACGGCTCCTCCAGGCTAAACACACACACCTTCCCGCAGTCCTCAAAAAACCCGTACCACTACAAACCATTCTCACTTGGCTCAATACCTCCTGCTTTCCCTGATCTTTCTGAACTGTGGCGCCGATCCTTCTCCCTTCTGTCTCTTTGAGGAACACTCAGTTCATGCCCAAGGCCATTCTTTATAAGACCGCCTTTTTTTCCTGATCAATTTGCCTTTTAATCATTATGTTTCAAACCATTTGAACAAAAGATGGGAAAAATTTCGGGAATCCAGATAAAGTGGCACAGGTGTTCAAGGGTGCTTTCTTCAATAAAAGAATGAGTGTTAAATTGTGAAAATTGTTCTTCAGGTTTATTTTAGAACCACCTTCTTTCTAACCATCAAAACAGAAAACGGGCTGTTAACACCTAGGCAAAGCCAGTGAAGCCCTTGGCAAGCAAATTGGAGGACAAAAATGGAGACCTCTCACTAAGCGTCCAGTCTCCTAGGAAAAACTCAAATTCTGGTACGCATTTCCAAAGCAGGAGGGCCTCTGTGAAGACACCGGCCTAACAGTGACCAGGACAAACCGAGCAATGGGTGTGGAAGCATCTTGTCGACTGGGAGGCAAAACTTAAACCAAGAGAGGCCTAGAAACTTTGAGAGAATTTCCATCCTGGGATCGAGTGCTAAGGATGAGTATTCCAAAAATAGAGTGGCGAGTAAGGTTGGCAGGAGACAGGTATAAGATCAACATTGCTTCAGAGAGAGGAGACTGGCTTAAAAGCACAGCCAATGCAGTCCTTGAGAAATCAGTTTCTCTTCCTTCTAACCCTGCCAGTCTCCTGCCTATTGCCCACAATCTCCAGGCGCAGCTCCCTCACCGTTGTAGCACTCTTCCTCAGGCATATCTCCCCAATGGGAGCCTCCGATATCCTCTCCTCCTCTCTAGTCACCCATTTCACTTCTCCTGGGGCTCCCTCTTGATCAGTAGTAATTGCCATTCTTCTCAAAGGTATCTTGAGAGGACGAAGATTCTATCCTACACTTCTTGAGCATCCATGGTTAAATTTTTTGATGGATATTGATAGTTCTATTTCAATACCATTGGTTTCGTTGGAAATTCGTTGTATTACATTCGTTGCATTCAGTCATGCATTCAAAAACGTTATCATGAGGAGTCCATAAGCTGCTGGAGACTTTCAGAGGAGTCAGACACACACATACACACACAGAGACACACACACATTAACCCACAAACTAAAAGGAAGAATACTTCGGAAGTTAGTCTCTGAAATTTCGGGAAAGAAGGGAAATCGTAGAGAACAAAGAAAGATAGGGAGGCAGCTGAAGGTGCATCGGATAGAGTGGGAGAGAGAGAGGGAGGAAGAGGAGTCATGCAAGAAGTGGAGGAAGAAGAGAAGGAGGCCTTTGTGTTGTGTCAAGCTTCCTGGTCGTGGGTCCCAAGAACCCCCAAGACAGAGATTGTCAAAGCAATGGGAATTGTGTGTGGTTAGGGACAGTACTGCTTCGGAGAGCACTTGGTGCAGCCAGTTCCTCGTTAGTATAGTGGTCAGTATCCCCGCCTGTCACGCGGGAGGCCGGGGTTCGATTCCCCGACGGGGAGTGCGTACGCCGTTTTTGCATACCCCACTCCCAATAACGTCAGTCTCCTTGCTTGTTGCATCACCTGCGAGTCACAGAAGTCTCTCTGAGGGCAAGAGATAGACCTACCTTTAGGACTCCAAATGGTTCAGCATTACCACTTCCTCCGAGTCCATGCCCCAAACTGGTCTGACTCCGGGCACGCTCCTCGTCCTTCCCACACCCTAGGAAACCCTCGCCGTGCACCAGGAACTCTTCAGTTTCGCACGGCATGCTTTTCCTCTTGCCCAATCCCTCGCCTCTAGACTTAAAAGGAAGCCAGAGTACAGAACCACTTCTTGGTGCCTGATCTCAGCAGGGCAAGTATCTGGGCTATTCAGAGCGCGCCTGTTGTAGCCGCAGAGGTGCAGTGTCCCAGGAACTGCTCCCAGGCAATAACACCCGATTCCTGGGATCCAAGGAGCTCTTCTCAGTGCCCAGTCTAGGAATACACGCAATCTTGCCTGCAGGAGGCATGCACCCAACATCCCCAGAACACAGCCACTCACATGCAAACGTGTGCGGACATGGACGCACCAAAAAGTGGGGTCAGGAGAACTGCTCGGCAGGAGTAAGGGGAGGGGCCCGAAGGATTGGGACCAGGACACTCGGGTGCAAGAGCTGTGGCAACCCAGCCCATAGAGGTCATGGAGCTGATCCCGTAATAGTCGAAGGTTTTCGTTCGGTTCCATTTCTCCCGGACCCCATAGAAAGCTAGTGGGCTTAAGCTGTCCTGCCTGCAGAACCTTTTACAGGATTCTCCTCAATCTCACAGCCTGATGCAGCTGCAGCCTTGAACCGCTTCCTGGCTTGCGATGATTGTCCCGGGCTGCAGCGGCACGCGTGGAGTCTAGCTGCTGGGACAACTGGACTGCAAGAAACATAACTCAACGGAGCAGCACCAGGTGGGCGTCTCTGGCAGAAGTGGCAGGAGCCCTGTCTGGGCTGAAGGTTTCTAGCAAGAAGGGTGGTGGCCAAGGAGACAAGAGAAGCTTCGGCCTGGCCTGTGCTGGTGTGGAGCTAGCGAGCCCACTAGCCTGTACCGGGGAGGGCAGGACTCTTGTGGTTGCCTCAGCTAACTTATCAGCAGGAGAAAGGCGAGAGCTTGGCAGAGGCAGATGCAGAGGGACTCGGAGTTGGTTGATAAAGTGGTGAACATACTAACTCGCTTCCAAGCAGTTGAATTCCCGCCAGACACAGCCTTTTACCACACTTTCTTGCCACACCACCGACCACAACACCACAATATAAAAGCTCTTTTCCTTAGGCCGCCCTCTGGCCTGTCCCTATCTTCATTTCACACTTCTTTAGGGTCCCTCTGGTCATGTTCCCCAACTGAGGCCCTCCTGGAGATTTGGCGTTGTCTGGCTGGATCTTGGACTTCCCGGCCAGACTCAACCTCACTTCATCCCACTTTATTTGAAAAATAATGGAATGTCTCATCAGTACGTAGTATGTTGTTCAGGGTCTCTATCTTTGGTAAGCAAATAGGAAAGACCTATTGTAGAGGGCAGCAGATAGTGGGAGAACTCTGGGTAAGCTATAAGATCCTTCAGCCCGGAGAGAACCTGCTGACAATGTCTGGTTTGGCTCCCCATCTACCCTAAAGGCCCTCCGACCTTCCTGAGAAATCAGGGATGGTGTGACCACCTGTGTTCTGCTTGAAACCAGGCATACTTACGGTAAGACAAATTTACATATCAATAGCAGGGTGCTTATAGCTAGCACTGCCCCGAAGTGTGCTGTTGTGATGTAATGTTACCATAGATAGAACTTACTCAGTGTGATGTGATGATGTGGTGACAGAATGATTCTATAGTTGGCACATGCTCAGTGTGCTGTAGAGATGTAATGGTACTAAGATATTTAAGGGCTGAGAGGACTTCAAATAAATGGACTCTTATCTTTGACCATCCTCATGAGTCTCCTGCCTTCTTCACTCCTCCATTAAGACCAAGGACTCAGGCTGGAACCGAGATCCTCAAGAGAACTATTCTGGAAGGTTTATTTTGGGACCCCAGTGTGGGTGCTCTAGAAAGCATAGTACATTTTGGCATCTCAATTGGGGGACTCTAGAAAGCGCACTGAAACCTCTTGCATATAAATTTTAGGAGCTTTTGTTCTGGAAGAGACAGACAATGGCCAGAATTGATCCTTATACATTCCAAAACTTCTGGATCTCATTACTTGACCCGTCCAGCAGGTCATCAAAGTGTGGGTCCTGAGGTGGACATTTGTCTGTGAGGTTAGGCCTGAAAAGGGATGGGGTTAGAAATGAGGAGGGAGACCAGTTGGGGTGAAACAAAGTCTCAGTTTAATGAGTGAAGAGGGTCTAGTTAAATACATTTCTGAATGGGGGGTTGCAATGTAAAGAATGTCACACCAGATGTGTGGCAGACATCCTGGAGCCTAATCGTTATCTTGCACCTGGGCTGATAGAGCCAGTTTCCTGGGACACACATCATCTTGTCTCAGGAGTTTAGGGTGTATAGTTTGTTTACGATAAGGTTGTAGCTTCAGAATTTATGTGCAGGTGATTACATTCTTCTTTAGCTCTTTGATTCCAAGGACATGTAGCTCTTTGATTCCAAGGACATGGTCTCTGGCAATTACTTACTATGGAGAAGCCAATTGAAGCCAGATCTGGTCATTCTCTGACATTCCTATCCATCAACTCCAATAAGATTTTGGCAGGGGCTCCAATGCAGAGAGATCAAGTGACAAACTGTTACAATAGTCTAGATTTGAGATGATGAGGACCTGCTTTAGGATGGTAGGATGGTGTCAATGAAAAAAGGGAGACTATAGAAAAAACGTTGAGAAAGTACAAACGACTGGATTCGAGAGTTATTGTCTATTTAGAGGTGGAATTGGGGTAAGGGAAAGTGAAAAATCTAAGATGACATTTAGGATGCCAGCCTAGGGCTGTTACCATGTCCCATCAGAGAAATGGGAGGATTTGAGGGGAAAGATCACAAGATCAGTTTTGGCTATGGTGAGTTTCAGATGTGTATGGGACTTCTACTTAAAAGATATCTAACAGGTAGATGGAAATGAGACTGCAGGTCAGGAGAAAGGTTGGGGTACTATGTAAGAAAATCTGAAAATGATCAATGGCATAGTTAAGTCAGAGACTCAGCTGAGAGCTTCCAATTCCCTTCCAAACAACTTTATAATAATGCTTCAAAACGAATTGTGGGGAGCAGCTAAGTGATGCAGTGGATAGAACACTGCACCTGGATTCAGGAGAACTGAACTGAAATCCAGCTTCAAACATGATACTTACTAGTTGTGTGACTTTGGACAAGTCATTTAACTTCCTCTCCTCTCCCCGACCCCCCCCTCAAAAAAACCCCCACCAACATCTAAATGAATAAAACCAACAAAAGTTTGAATTGTAATGTTCAGGCTAGCTTTCTGGAGGACTTTGGGATCAGCCTGAGTCCTTGGTCTTAGTGGAGGAGTAAAGGTGGCAGGACAGCCACCACAAGGCTTGTCAGGAATAGAGTCTAGAGTCTTTATTGTCTCCTTCATGTTTCCTTTACAGTCTGTGACTGTCACAGTCTAACCCAGTATTAATCTTAGTGCAGAAGGCTGGACAGCCACCAGGAGAATGGTCAAAAATAGAATGTCTCTTTTCCGTTCCTTCTCAGGCCTAATACACCTTAGCATAATTACATCATTACAGTTTACTGAATATGTGTGAACTAGAGAACCATTACATCATCATGCTAAATACTAAGTATATATGTGAACTAGAGAACCATCATCTCTTCAATTCCACTGAGTTAACACCTTGTTTCAAATATCTTCTCCAGAGTTCTGGCCCACTACATTGGATGAAACAATTTTCTAGTGCAAGACAACTTAGAAAGCTGACTGAAAAGATTTGTCTGACTTTAGTGATAATGGATCTCAGGCCTAGCTACTCCCTTGTCAGACTTCTAGATTTCTCAGTCCACAAATGGTAAGGAACGGGACACTAGTTGGAAGGTGATTACAAGGGACTCTTTGCTGTCACTGGGTGCAAGATGTATTGAATTTTCCCATAGGTGGATTCAGGTCACAGTCCCAGGGCAAGGAGGAGCACCTGCACACTAGCACTTGCAACTGAAAGAAAGAGGGAACTCTGGTCACAGTACTAGGAAAGAAAAGAGTGTGTTCCAGCCCCCACAAAACTCACAAACCTGAGCAAAGTCCAAGAGAAAACAGTGACTACATCTCTTCTGAAATCATACTTGGAAAAACCAAAAACTTATAGCTGCCCAGTATTGGGGTTGTCAGCTAGTGCAGACCTGCTGACACTAGCTGGTATCTGAGCACTTACCCACAATTATTGTTGTCTCTGTGACCTTCGGAGTGTCTCCGGATATGACAGAGTAGTCTGACACCACTAATGCAGTTAGAGAAGCTTTATTGTTTGGTTACATCATCTTGTCTCTCCTAACTTTCTCTCCCTTTTCTGTCCTATACTTATACCCCTCTCATCTCCCTTGCCAATGTGCCCCAACAACAAATATGTGTTTAGCTTGTGTATCCAGGAGCCCAGCTCCTGAGACTGTGGGGGCAATCTCGATTTGATGCATGCTTGATGCCTGTCCTGGCGTGTCTACAGGGTGTGCCCCGGATCTTTAGCCAGTGAGGCAGAACTCACAGCTGAGGCCTCAACATCCATTCCCAAGAGTGAGCTGACTGAGATCCAACCAGCCAAAGACCACAAGGGTCAAGTTTGCACAAGACTTATCTTTGCACAGATTTCTTGCCTATGCAAACAGGGCATTTTGTGCAAGGTACATGATGAAGGGTCGCAAGATTAATGCAGACTCTTGTTATTCTGTTCCCTAGCATTTTTGTTGCTAGATTCCCTAGCAGCCCAGAAGCTAGCTCTGAAGATAGAAGCAAGAAAGGCCTGAAGCCTTGGTATGTCCTCTGCACCCAGAGAATATTGTCCAACTTTAACATAAAGTTAAAAGTGAAAAAATAGATTGGGAAAATGAACAGATGATTTTTTTTTAAAAGAACTTGAGCATAGAAAATTACTATGGTAACAGTGAAGGTCAAGACATAAAATTAGAACAATATAGACAAGTCAAAAGAGCTACATGCAAAGCAAAGAGGAAAAAGAATTCTTAAATAACTCTATTTTAGAAAAAGGAAATTAAACCATCAATGAAATAAGAAAAATCCTCATGTCCTGATGGATTTATGATTTTAAAAATTAGTTCTAATACTACATTAGCTTTTTGGGAAAATAGGCAACAGAGTCCTACCAAATTCCTTTAATTACACAAATAAGATGTCAATATGTAAACAAGCAAGAACAAAAATAGAAAGAAAACTTTAGATCAATTTCCACCAGTGAATACTGATGCAAAATTCTAAAGTAAAAATACTAATAAAGAGAATAAAATTATATTACAAAGATCATACAACATAACCAGATAGGATTATATATATATATATGATTATCTCAATCATATGATTATCTCAATATATGCAAAAAAGGCTTTTTACCAAATACAAAACTCATTCCTATTGAAAGAAAAAAAAAAACAACCCTAGAAAGCATTGGAGTAGATTTTCCTTAAAATAAGTAGTATCTCTCTAAAAGCATTAACAAGTATTATTTGTAACTGTGATAAGCTAGAAGTTTTCTCAGTAAGATCAGAGGTAAAACAAAGAACATTATGATCACAACTATTCAGTATTGTACTAGAAATGCTAGTTATAGCAATGAGAGAAGAAAAATATATCACAGGAATTAGAATAGGAATGAGAATAGAAAATTATCCTTTTCAGACAATAAGAGAGCGTAATTACTCTTTGGCATTTCTTTATTTAAAGTCCAACAGCAAGAACTAGAAAGAGAAATCTATTAAAATAACTATAGACAATATAAGATACTTGAAAATCTTGAAAAACCCAGGAACTATATAAACACAATTACAGAACACTTTTCATGCAAAGTCAGGTCTGAGCAATTGGGAAAATGTTCATTATTCATGGGTAGACTGCATAAATATAATTAAAATGACCATTCTATGTCAATTATTTCACTTATTTAGTGCCATACAAATAAACTACCAAAAATTATTTTATAGAACCAGAAAAAATGACAACACAATTTGGAAGAGCAAAAGATTAAGAATATCCAAAGAATCAGAGAAAAAATGGGAAGAAAGGCAGCCTAAGCAGTACCAAATTGTCAAAACAATCTGGTCCTGGCTAAGAAACAGAGTGGTGAATCAATGGAATAGATTAGACATAGAGTACATAGTAGTATAATGCCAAAGTAATCTAGTGCTCCACAAACACAAAGATCCAAGCTTTGGCATCAAGAACTCACTTGTGCTTGTTTAGTCATTTTTCAGTCCTGTTTGGCTCTTTACGACCTCTATTGGCAAAATACTAGACTCTTGGCAAAAATACTAGAGTGGTTTGTCTTATTAGTAGTCTTCAGTTATTTTTATAGATGAAGAAACTGAAGCAAATAGGATTGTGACTTGCCCAGGGCCATACAGCTAGTAAGTGTCTGAGGCCAAATTTGAACTCATTTTCCTTACTCCATACTCCTGCCATTTTATTCATTGTACCACCTAGTTGCTCCCTAGAAAGTAAATATAGACCAAAATATCTCGAACTACGTACTATAATAAAGCCAAAATGGCACATAATTTAGGCATAAAAGGTGATATTACAATTATAGTAGAGGATCATGGAATATTTTACATGTCAAATCTATGGATAAGAGAAAAATTTATGATCACATAAGAAAAAGAGAATTACAGGATGTAAAATGGAGAGTTTTGATTATATTCAATTTAAAAGGTTCTGCTCAAACAAAACCAATGCATACAAGATTTTTTAAAATGGGAGGGGGGATTTTATAGCAAGTTGTTCTGATAAAGATCTCGTTTTTTAAAAATATGGAAAACTGAAACAAATTTATAAAAATTAGAAACCTTCCACAATTGATAAATGGTCAAAGGATATGAAGAGGCAATTTGCAGAGAAAGAAATCAAAGCTATCTATAGCCATATTTTTAAAAAATGCATTAAATCACTATTAATTAGAGAAATCGATATCAAAACAACTCTGGGGTACCATCTCACACATATCAGATTGATTAAGTTGACAGAAAAGGAAAATGACATGTTAGGGGGGAGGGATTGTGGAAAAACTGAGATACAATTCCTGTTGGTTGAGTAAAGTGATCCAGCTCTTCTGGAGAGCAATTTGGAGCTTTGCCCAAAGGGCTACAAAAACTGGGTATACCCTTTGACCCAATAATACTACTTCCTAGGTCTGTATCCTAAAGAGATTTTTTTTTTAAGGGAAAAGGATTTCTATGTACAAAAACATAAACTTTAAAAAAAAAAAATAGTGGCTAAGTGTCCAGATCTCTTAGCAGGAGGGCTTCAATATCATTAGGCGCCCTGATCTTAAATGAGGAATGAAGAGGTGGGGACTCAGGAGGATGATGAAGCAGGGGTCCCTTTATTCACGGGAAAGCTGTGCCTTATAAATGCACTGTTTGCATCTCTGTTTATGGGAGGGAAATGCACAGACAGTCACATAGCTATAGGGAAGTGTGCAGATGCTTTTTGGCCATATCCACATACTCTGTTTCAAGTACAACACAGGTTTCCACATCCTCTGACTTCTCAGAAGAGCCCAAGGCCTGTAGGGGTGTGGGGAGCCAAACCAAACACTTCAGCAAAGTTCCTTACTGAGTCAAAAGGGTTTTATACCTTGCCCTGGGTTTCCCACTCCCTGTGGTCCTCAACAGTTAAGGATTAGAATCTAGAGTATAATCATCATTTGAGGGATGGCTACGTTATATGATAGTGACAGAATATGGATGTGTAATAAGAAATAACAAAAAACAATGATAACAAGCAGGATGCTTTCAGAAAAACCTGGAAAGACTTAACATGAATTGATACAAAGATAATTGAGTAGGACAAGGAGATCATTGTACACAGTAACGGCATCATTGTACAATGATCACCTATGAATAACTTAACTGTTCTCAGCAATACAGTGATCCGAGACAATGCTGAAGGCCTTATGATGAAAAATGCTATCCACCTCCAGAGAAAGAATTGAGAAACGCAAAGTGAAAAATACTTTTAAAAACTTTTTTTTTTCTCCCCTTGGGCTTGGGGACAACACGGTTAATACAGAAATATGCTTTGTATGATTGCACATGTATAATCTCCATCAAATTACTTGCCTTCTCAAGGACAGGTGAGGGAAGTGATGGAAAAAATTTGGAAAGCAAAATTTTGAAGAACGAATGTTAAAAAATAAAATTACATTTAACTGAAGAAAAATTAAAAAAAAAAAACAGTTATCTTCACATGGATGATAATTGAAAGAAGGAATCCTAAGACTTGAGGGTTTATAAAGCTTTGCCCATGTTCCTCAGTCTGTCCCCCTTCCTCTCCTCCCTGAGTTTGGATTTGTAGTTTCACACTCTCCAAAATGAAGACAGGTGAGGTAATTTGGAGGATTTTGAAGAGGGATTCTCTAATTTGGAAAGGGATTCTCTCACAGTTAAGGCATATGCAGTAGAATAAGACTCTCTCCTTCAATTGGTTCTCCTTGGTTCGCTCAGGACCAACCAGGTTCTTTCTGACTTCCTCCTGGCACACTGATGAAACTGATACTGAAAGAAAAGAAACAATTAGAACAGAGTCAAATGAATTGTTTCTCACCCAAAAGAAGAGGCCGTCCAAAGACATCCATGTATTTGCAGAGACTCTGAAAAGCGTGATATAGGAACAAATGATCAGCTGAAGAAACCCCGTAAATAAAAGGAGGAAAGGAGGCATATAGTAAGACATGGAATGAAGAAATATTGGAGTACGGAAAAGATAGGGTAGGTAGGGATTAGACATTATTGTTAAATTCTCTGTAGATTCGAGGAAGGGGGTGGTGGTATTTAGCTGGACAGACTCAAGTGTAGAGATAGCAGTATGACTCCCTGGTGGTCTAGTGGTTAGGATTCGGCGCTCTCACCGCCGCGGCCCGGGTTCGATTCCCGGTCAGGGAAGAAACCTTTTACACCATCTTCAGACGATCACTAATTTCATTTCCTCTGGCGTCTCGCCAAATCCTGAGTGAGAAAGAAAAACAGAATCAATCCAGTAGCTCAAATGTCAAGTTTTTGCCAAAGGCTTCTTTGGTATCCCCAAGGTATAAGTGGAAAGGCAAGAGGGAGAGAGAAACAAACGCTGCTTCCTAAATGCCAGCATCATATCTTGAGTTGAGGGGAAGGAGCCGTCCAAAAGCTGACATGGGCAGCCAAAGAGCCTTGTGCTTCCCCCCAAAATAACCTGAATGTTGCATGGGCCGGGAATCGAACCCGGGCCTCCCGCGTGGCAGGCGAGAATTCTACCACTGAACCACCCATGCACACCCCTTAACTGTTTCGCTCCCATCCCAAAATGCTTCTAAAGTTGTAGATCCCGGCTCCTCAAAGCAAGAGGCGGGCTGGCAAGCAAAGGAAAATAGACACTGCGGTCGTTAACAGGAAATTTCCTGGCGATTCAAGCGTTTTGAGGGGAGCTGTTCAAAAAGTGGGCACGGTCTATCGGACACTTTTTGGATAGAATTTATCTTACACATAAAATAGGAATGGAATCTGGATCTCCCGCGTGACAGACGATAATCTATCACTGAAGCACCCAATTGCAGGACTTTTGTTGTTCAGTTACGTCTCTGACCCTATGAACACTGGGAAACTTGACAGACACATGGACTTTCTTACACGGTGTTGGTGCCAAAAGGAAGAAACGAGGCCGATTATATCTTCTTTTACCTAGTTTTTAAAAAATCAACATGGGAAGGGAATACCCTCAAAAAGGAGTATGCAGCTAAAAACTTGTCAGGAGTGGGATTCGAACCCACGCCTCCAGGGGAGACTGCGACCTGAACGCAGCGCCTTAGACCGCTCGGCCATCCTGACTGTCACCCAAACTTCCCCTCCCTCCTTTCTGGTGATATCAGCCACAATACAATCACCCAGACAGCCCAATTCATTTCATCCGGTTCTTTTCACTCGATTTGATTTCTCCTCTGGCACCAGCATCGTCTGAGAAAGGCCATGTGTCTAGAAGCAGCCTTCCACTTACACTGCGCTCCTTTTCACGCACCTCTCCAGGCCAACACGTAGACGCTACCCCCGGGGCAAAAATCTGAACCACAACAAATCACCCTCACTTGACCCGAGCCTTTCCGCGGCTCCTGCACCGCTGCACATCTTCCTCCACCCCACCTCGATCCCCAGCAGTCTGTCTCTTTAGGGAATACATGCAACTCCAAGACGAAGTTCTAAAATAGTCTTAGAAAGCGCCATCATATTGCCAACAAGCAGGTCCCCGGAGCGTTAGTGGAGGCAAGCAATAGTTCCCTTGACAAAGGAGATAGGGATAGAAGAGGGGCAAGAGTGAGGGAAGGGGAGCGACCCGGAGAACGAATAAAAAAAAAAAAAAAATGGAGATCTGCGCTCACGCAGCGTACAGTCTCCTGGGGACTTTGCCAGGGAACTGCTCCTAAAGCTGGAGGGCCTCCAATGGAGGCGCCGACCTGGCAAAATCAGAGTCCAACGTGGAATGGGCATATAAGGGTCAAGTCTACCGCGAGGCCTGTTTAGATCCGGATGAGCTTAATTTCCACCTATGGAATTAGTGCTGAGGGGCACCATTCCAAAAAAGAGGGAGGGGAGCAGATAAGAAGGGGGATTCCCAGGAAGACCAGATCAACAATGCAGAGGAAATGAAAACCATCCTGGAGGGAAGGGACCTGCTCAAAGGATCAGCCTATGCGGTCCCTGAGCAATCAACTGCTCTCCCTTCTCATCCTCCTGAACATCGCCCACCAACCTCCCTTATAACACTTAGGCACATCTTGTCGCTCATCGTCTTCAGTATCCTCTCCTGTTCCTAATTTTACTTTCCCCAGAGATTCCCTCTTAAGCCATAGTGGTCACTCTCCTGAAGGCGTATTTTTAAAGCATATTGATAATTCTATTTCAAATACCATGGGTATTCGTTTGAATGTACATTCAAAAACATTATTCGGAGGAGGGATTCATAGGCTGTTTGAGAGGAAGAAGGGGAGGAGGCGAGAGGGAGACAGAGATTGGTGGAGGGAAAGAGGGGAAGAGAAGGAGGTGGGGAGAGGAAGAGGAAGGAAAAAGAGAAAAGGCAGAGAGAGGGAGAAAGAAAAAGAGGGAAAGACGCACTAAAGCTATGTAAGAATCCTTTTGGAAAACAATCCCTTTGATTCCGGGAAAGGATGGACGTCCTGGAGAACAAGAAACAAGAAAAAAGTGCAGAAGTGACTCAAGGAGTCGACAGAGTGAGAGTGGTTTGAATCAGGCGGGAAGCGAAAATATTGCTCTAGAGTCATGACCCCAAAAGAATCCTTAAAACAGAAACTGTCAACCAAATGGAAAACGTATTTGTAGGGCTAAGGTTGAAGACAGAAAGCGGACGTTAAGCAGCTTCCTCGTTAGTATAGTGGTCAGTATCCCCGCCTGTCACGCGGGAGGCCGGGGTTCGATTCCCCGACGGGGAGCATAAGTGCCTTTTTGAGCACACTTACCCAACTCCGGACAACCAAAGTTTCTCTCCAAGGGCAAACCTTTGTGTCACCGGCAGTTGTGTGTTTTCCCGTTCCATTTCCCCAGAATGTTTGCCAAACGCTCAACACCTCCCCACCACTAGAGCTCCCTTCCCAACCTCAGGCTTTCAAAGAACTCTGTCGACTAGTAACCGTAGTCGCATTATTCCCTCTGCCCAATCCTTGTCTCCAGACCTAAATTGAAACCTGAGTACAGAACCAGTACTTGGGGACTGTTTCAGCTGGGCAAGCTTCTGGGCTTGCTGAAGCGGAAAGGGTGCCAGAGGCTGCCCGAGGCCAGCGCCTAGGAGTTGGTCTCAGGTGATGGCGCCCTACTCCTTGTCTAAAGAGCTCTCCCCCCAGTACAGTTCAGGAATACACGCGATCTTGGCTACGGAGACACACAGCCAACATCCCCAAACACTCAGTGCCTCACACGCAAATATGCGCCTCCACAACCCGATCGCAAAAGTGGGAAGCGATGGAATATCACGTCAAAGTCAAATAGAGGGCCGCTGACCGTGCGGGAAGGCCTGTGTAGGATTCGAACAGAAGAAATGGGATGTAACCCAAACCACTGAGATCACAATCTGGTCCCGGCGTGATCGTGATCGTTGGCCCAGAACACAGGAACTCAGTTCTCTGTTCATTCCCTCTGGTAATCTGGCGAGCTCCAGAGGGCCTGTCTGTGGGAGGTGTCTGCGAGGCTCGGGTTTCTGCGGCCGCACCATCCACCTTGCCGCCAGCCTCGACCTTCTGTGGGACTGCGGATGTCTAGCGGGAATGGTCTCGGACTGTGGCCGGAACCTGGGAGCCGAGGTTCTGGGACATAGAGACAAAGAGGCAAAGGGAGCATCTCGGGCAGAACTGGTAGGAGCCATGTAGGAGCTGAAAGCTTCGAGCAAAGAGAACTCTTGCCAAGGAGCCAAGGAGAACTCTGGGTAGAGCAAATGTGGAGCGAGAAAGAAGCTAGTGAATGTAGCTGTGGGCAGGGCTCTTGTGCTGGCCCCAGTTGGAGAATCAGAGGAGTAAAAGCTACGGTTCTGAGCCAGCATAGAGAAAAAGTCCCAGCAGCTTAGCGTTGGTGGTATAGTGGTGAGCATAGCTGCCTTCCAAGCAGTTGACCCGGGTTCGATTCCCGGCCAACGCATGCCATTTTTAACTGCAGGTTGGTACCTGATCCTTCTCGTTGGACTGCCCTCGGGTTTATTCCTTCTTACGCGTCTTACCTCCTTAGGGACCTCTGGACGTATTTCCCAACCTGAGCAATAGAGTGACCCTTTCTTCTCTTATCGTCTACATCTTTCTGCTTATCTAACTGGTTGTTGGGTCTTGAGTTCAAATCACCACTTCACTTGGCTGTATTTCGCTTCAACTGAAATACAAGAGTGTCAATAAGTGCAAGTATGGCCTTCTAGGACTGAGTCTGGTAGATGACAGGAAAAAGTCCCTGTATACGCGTCCTAGAAACTTTTATTTTGAAGGAGACCAACAAAGGGATTGAGTTTATTCTTAAATTTCGGGACAGGACTTCGGAAAGCGATAATCACACAAGCTAACCCAAGCAGTCTTCCGGCATCCTTGATCATCTCCAATTTCGACAATGCTTTGATTGCATCTGGATCCTTTTTTTCATTCTGATCCGAAATCCTTATCTGTTTTCAGTAGACAGAATACAAAAACTGACATATATTTACATTTGCTTCATTATACCCATAATATATACACACGCCCTTACAAATCCATTCTTTAACATCCTATCTTGGCTTGAATCATTAAATGCTTTTCATAGTCTAGGTTTTGATTAGTTTAACTAAACTTTAGTTCTGTTCTGTTTTATTTTGGGTATTTATGGATAAACCTAAATCTGTACTCAGGGGAATCTTATGAGAGGGCTTTTCAGAGTTCTCGGGATTAGGAATCAAATATCATCTGCAAACAGAAGTTTTTGGGTGACCTCACCTTTGGGAACACACTTCTCTTTATTTAACACCTTGCCAGATACTTGGGGCAACAGAAGAGCCCTATGGAGCAGAAGGAATCTTCTCTGCTTCAATTCCCCAACAATCTTGTAGAATTTTAAGATATGCTAGGGAGACAGACCCCTTTCTGGAAAATGAATATTGTGTTCTACCGAATCAGATGTGCTTATTTTGTTCCTTCTAAAGATTCAACAAGTAATAAATAGAGAAAGATCTTATATCTTGTATTTTATATATCCATCTTTCTGTCAGTTGTGGCATGGTCTTCACTTTCAGGGAGTTTATTGAAGTACATCACTTATGAAAACATGTCTGTGTCCTTCTAATTAAAAAAAAACATATATAGAGGTATGAAATACTTACTATGTGCTAGGCACTAAGCAAAGTATTTTACATTTTTGTCATTTGATCATTACAACAACTGTGGGAGGTTATTTCACATAACATTAATTATATCTATAATATACAGTATAATAGCTTCACACTTGGCAGTTTTACAGTTGAGTCAAAAAGAAGTTATGTTACTTGCTCTGGGTCACAAATCTAGTAAGTTTATGGAGCTCAAGTTGAACTGAGGTTTTTCAGACTGGAGGCCCTGTGCTCTATTCTTTGAGTCACTGAACTGATATGAAAAATGGATGGGCATTTGGTTTTCACAGTTATGAAAATTAAATTGGAAAAAATGAAATTTAAATTAGAAAATTGAAAACTTACAGGACATCAAAGAATCACCAGGAGTACAGGTGTCAATTAATTTAATATAATGCTAGGGGCAAAACACATGACATGACATTAATTAAATTTGATATCACCATCCTTCCTTGCCCATTGTCTAATAAAGCATAACTGTTATTAAATACTACCAGCTCCTAAGTCCAGCTTAGTTCATTTAAGTAATTTGTGCTAATTAACAAAATGCCCTCATAAATTCATTTACATGCTTTGCTTAAATACCTACCCAGATTTCAAAGAAAATTTCACATTTGCATTTTGTCATGACAAGGAACTACCAACTGAGAAGATGCCCCTCTATTTGAGTTTGGCTGAATGATTTATGCTGTATAAATGAGATAGAATATTATTGCTCCCCAAATAGTGATGAAAGGAATGATTTCAGAAAAAAACAGAAAGGACTCCCTGCTCTGTTCCAGGGTGGAGAGAGCCCCAAAACTATTCATATAACAGGAAAAAAAATATAAAAATAATTTACTTTGAAAGACTTCAAACTTTTGATCAGTACAATAACCAATCACAATTCCAGAAGACTCATGATGAAACATGTTACTGATTTCCAGTTAGAAAGGTAATGGACTCAAAGTGCAGGATGAGATACATTTGATTTTTTAAATAATATATCTGGCCAAAGAGAGAATTTTTTCTTGACTAAACAAGTTTATAATAAAGATGTTATTTTCCTAGCTTTCTCAGTGAGGTGGGGATGATGGGAGGAAAAGAAGGGAGATCTTTATGAAAATATAAAATTTATTCCTTAAAAAGACAATAGTAGTAAATCTTTTTTAAAAGAAAAAAAGGAAGGAAGGAAGGAAGGTACACATAAATCCATCAATATAGGCCAGAACTTTGTAACAGATATACATGGTATACATAAATCCATCAATATGGGAGGCATTATACATAATTTACATAAGCACATAGCAATATAACACAGGCTAGTAGTAATGTAACAAATAACATGAATCATCCTGAAAATTTACACATGTCCATAAGTCCTAGAAACAGTCCAATAGGATTCCATTGTCCATTAGTTCATGTGCCAGGAATCCAATAGTTCCTGTAAGCTCTGAAGTACTGCAAAAAGTCTCATCAACAATTTTTCATCTTAAGGAACCCAATGATTCTTGCTGGTTTTTCAGGAACTGAAATAGTTTCATCTTGTGTTAGGAAATTCAAAGATTTCTGAAGATTTTTAGGGTCCTTTTGACAGTCTCATTGTCAGCCATCTGATTCTTTCTTCATCAGTGGAAATATAAGCAGATCCTCTTCCCCAAGCAGTTAATCTAATTCCCTTCTATTTACCAAATTTGGGATTTCTCCTCATCATCTGGTAATTACATTGGAGCTGTTTGCATTGGATATTGTCTTGTTGTCTTAAAAGGCCTGTATTCTTCCCAACTGTAATCCTGATTGCTTTTCTGTTGGTTGATGACATCAGAGTTCTGAATTTCTAAAGTCTCTCTGGGTGTAACCTCAGCTGCTATCATGCCCCACCTGTCCTTTGATTGATACTTTAGAGCTGGGCCCTGTCTCTCATTCCTCTGGGTCAATATACATTTAGAGGCCCAATGAAAGCCTCGGTTACATTTTGGACATGGGGTTTTGGGTTTTCTCTCACCCTGTCTTCTCACTCTATCTCCATATCTACAATGAGCTCTCAAATGTCCAATTTTTCCGCACTGAAAACATCGACGAGTTTCTCTAGAATTCCTCTGCCAAGAAGGACCTTGTCTTTCCATGTTCATCATAGTCTGGGCATAATAAGCATTTGTGCCTACTGTGGCACAGCGTCTAATGATTTCTTCTAAAGGAGCATTTTTGTCTAGCCCCCATATAATTCTCTTGCAAATCTCATTGGCATTTTCCTTAGCCAAATGTCTAGTCATTATTTCTGTTGCTGCATTGTCTCCAATGGTTCTTATTACAGCTGTTTGTAAACGTCCCACAAAATCTGCAAAAGGTTCATTGGGACCTTGCTCTATTTTTGTGAAAACATTATTTCCATCTTTCTGTCCAGGGAGAGAATTCCAAGCTTTAAATCTGTTCTGAACTCTCTGCATACTGACCTTCTCCAGTTAGTTGGTCAAAAGCAACTTGTACAATAGCTCCTGTTTGCCTATTGCATTGGGCTTGAATCCTACATAATTCATGAAACTCCGAAAGCCACAATAAATTTTGTCCCGGTTCTAGACAAGTTTTTGTTATGGATTTCCAGTCATTCGGGGTTAGGATTTCATAAGACAAATTATCCAGTAACATCTTCACATAAGATGATGTAGCCCCATAAAGAGTGCAACCCTTTTTCAAATCTTTAATTTTTCCAAATTAAAAGGAGTGTATTTTCTCTCTTTTTGACCTGAAGAGTCAATCTTTTCAATCACAGGATATGCATTTATAAAATCAGATATATCTTCTCCTTCATTTTTTGCTTTAATTAATGCTTTTTCTAATCTTGTCAAATTCTGATTTACAGGAGAAGCTGACTGTGTTTCTGCCTCTCTCCCTCCCCCTTGTTCCACCCATGAAGGGTTAATTGGGGGGGAGGGTCATGAGATGTGGAATCACCTAATTCCTCCTGCTGTGAAGTATCATACTCAGAATTGTAATTAATTCCATTCTCATCTGATTCATCCTCCTTTTCACCTAGTAAAGTTGGCATTTCTTCCTCCTGTACTTTCCTTTTCATCATTCTATCACTTAAATAACTTCTTATAGCCAATTGTATTACATTATATGTATTAATTATTGAGTTAGACCCATTTTTGTCATAGAATTGACAAAGATCCTCTCCAACCAATTTCCATTCATTTAGATCTAATTCCTTATCAAGAGAGAAACAAGGACATATGTCCTTTACAGTTTGTAAAAATTCAGTGATTTGCTGTAAACTTATAATTAAACCTTGGCTTTCCATAATTTTGACAATGCTCTCTAAACATTTCCCTTGAATAGAAACAGGCTGTTTTCTAAATATCTGTCCCATCTTAGATGAAATTCTACTTTAACTCTTTTAACAAAATTTCTTTGTTGTACTCACTCTAATTTCTGGGTTGAAGAGTCTTTTCCACTGGATCAGGATCAGAGGCTTTTCCACTTGAATCAGGATCGGAGCTTTTCCACTGAAATCCACTGAGGGTCTGTTAGCCCCACGTTCAGGGCGCCAAAGTGTGGTGAGCTTTTTCTTCTCAAAAAGCAGCCAGGTGATAAAAGTTCAGATCTTTTATTATTTCCAATATAGCCCGGTTAGCTTAGAGGCCTATCTCTCTGCTTGGTTCCAAGAGCTCTCTCCAAATGTCTTTAAATCCAAAGGTCTGGTCCTTCAGCCTCTGCCTCTGCTTTTTTCAGCCTCCAGCCAGCTCCAACTCTTCATGCCATTCCCGTGAAATCTCCACTTGTAGCGTCTTCCTCTGAAGAACTCTCCGACTGGCCCATTGGCCTATTTATGCTCCTTCCAGAGAGAGGGATTATGGGTAGTTCTACTTAGTACCTTGTTTCAGGTTCTGCCCAAAACATCTTCTTGTAAGATTAGATCAACTCTAATTACTTAGCAGTTAGTAAGGATTCCAACATTGTCTAATAAAGCATAACTGTTATTAAATACTACCAGCTCCTAAGTCCAGCTTAGTCCATTTAAGTAATTTGTGCTAATTAACAAAATGCCCTCATAAATTCATTTACATGCTTTGCTTAAATACCTACCCAGATTTCAAAGAAAATTTCACATTTGCATTTTGTCATGACAAGGAACTACCAACTGAGAAGATGCCCCTCTATTTGAGTTTGGCTGAATGATTTATGCTGTATAAATGAGATAGAATATTATTGCTCCCCAAATAGTGATGAAAGGAATGATTTCAGAAAAAAACAGAAAGGACTCCCTGCTCTGTTCCAGGGTGGAGAGAGTCCCAAAACTATTCATATAACAGGAAAAAATATAAAAATAATTTACTTTGAAAGACTTCAAACTTTTGATCAGTACAATAACCAATCACAATTCCAGAAGACTCATGATGAAACATGTTACTGATTTCCAGTTAGAAAGGTAATGGACTCAAAGTGCAGGTTGAGATACATTTGATTTTTTAAATAATATATCTGGCCAAAGAGAGAATTTTTTTTTCTTGACTAAACAAGTTTATAATAAAGATGTTATTTTCCTAGCTTTCTCAGTGAGGTGGGGATGATGGGAGGAAAAGAAGGGAGATCTTTATGAAAATATAAAATTTATTCCTTAAAAAGACAATAGTAGTAAATCTTTTTTAAAAGAAAAAAAGGAAGGAAGGAAGGAAGGAAGGAAAACAACTTTAAAATACTTAAGACTCTGATCAATGCAACCACTAAGATTCCAAAGGACAATGATTAAGAATGCTACACAGCTCTTGATAATCAATTGACAAGCATTTATTAAGTTCCTATTATATTCCAGGCACTGTAATGGTTTCAAAGAACAGAATAAGGGGAAAGATTTGAGGGCATGATCAATGCAGTTATTTGTTTTGCTTTATTATGCATATTCATTAAAAAGGATTTTGTTTTTCTTTTCAGTGGAGAATAGTTTGAGAGAAAAAATCAGTGAAATTTAATTGTTTTTAAAACAAAGAAGAGGAGAATTGGAAAACCCAGAGGAGAAAGAAGAGGTTTTTTAAAATGTGGAGTGGGTAGGAGAATCAACTGATGCTGGATATGTGAATGTAAAGTCCATGTGGATAAAAAAAAAAAAATTAGGATGTGAGTTTTTAATGGGGGAAAAATTGATCTATCAAAGACCTAGTCATATTGGTAGCCAAAAAGAGAAATAGAGAGAAGGGGGAAATAATGGATGGGCAAGCAGATTGAGAGACATAATCAGATAAAGATAAAGAGACAAAAAGAGATTTAAATAGAATTTTTGAATGACAAAGACAGGATGACATAGATACACAAATATTGTCATTGAGAATGACTCATAGAGACTGAGAAAGACTAAAAGAGACAAAAACAGAGTCAGAGAACAATAATGACAGAAATAGATCACAGGATTTCAGAAGGCAATGAAGAGAACATATCTAGAGGGAACATATTGGAATATGCTATTTGCAGAGAAGTTCCTGGGTAGGTAAAATGTGTGTGTTTGTGTGTGTGTGTGTGTGTGTGTGTGTGTAGAGGAAAATTTTTAACTGATTGAGTAGTCCGTTAAGATATATAGTTGTTCCAAAGAAGGCATGTTCAATCAAGGGATAGGGTATGAAGTCAAATAACAAGTGATTTCAGAAGTAGAGGTGAGGAAATGGAGGCAACTAGTAAAGATCACCCTGTGTAAGGAGTTTGGTTATGAAAGAGAGTTAAGGAATGATTCCATCATTTTATGAAATAGCAGTGGCAAAAGAAGGATGCATGTCTGTAGGTGCAAAAATAAGAGAAATGAAAATGAGGGGTAAGAGCAAAGAGGATAAGATCCCAAAAGAAAAAGTAGGGTATAGGAGCAAAACACAAAAGTAGGAGAGTTGGGGAGAGGGGGGAAGCTCACATGTCAGAATGGAGTAAGGAAGAGAAATTGGAAAATCAGGAGAAGAAAGAAGAGGCACTTTGACTTGTGGATAATAGAAAAAACTATTTCTGGATGTGAAAAGGTAAGTCCATATGGATCATAAATAGAATGTGAGGTTTTATTAAGGGAAAAGAATGCTACAGTTGGTACAAAGTCAGAAGAGAGAAGAGAAGGTCTGACAACTGTAGGAGTGGAATCCCTGGTAGACAATGTTAAGAAATAAAAGTATTATGGAGTTGCAGTGGGAGACCAACTGAGATAGTACAAATCATAAATTTATAGTTGTTCCACTGGGCTGATTTCCAAGATCTCCAAGATTTTTCATTGTGTATTGAAGAGGAAAGGGAAAAAAGAATGCTGGGTTGGGGAAGAGTTTGAAGTGTTCATTGGAAGTGGGAGTTAGGGGTGATAATGCAAGGTTCTGCAAATAAAGCTAATTCTTCACAAGAAATGACTGGTTTTATAACAAAGGAGGTGGGGAAATGGTCCAGAAAGAATTAAAGACAACTGATGACATACTTTTGAACTATTTAATCTTAGTGTGCTAACTAGAAAGTCGGAGAGAAAAGGCAAGAATGCATATAGAAGTAGAGAGGGAACAGGAAAAAAATGGGGAGTAGAGGTAGAGGTAGAGATGAAGAAATGTTTTAGACAATCTGGAAGTTTTCATGGTCTTCGGTAAACCCAAACTTTCTTTCTTTAGTTATTGGCTAGAGGAACTATAGAAAAATGGTTCAGTTTTTTTTTTTTTTAAATTAAAAAGACTCCAATGAAATCTTGGGAGAGAGGGAATTCCAATGTTCACATCTATTTCAGGAATACCTAAGAAGCTTTCCTACTTATCAAGGGCATGTATAAGTGAAAAGCTACCAAATGTGTTTAAAATGTCCCGGTCAAGAAAGAGTGCTTTCCTTTTCTGACCTTGAGATGCTGGAAGTGGTAGTTTTGATCAGGCCAGAAGTCAATCAACTAACATTTCTTAAAGTACCTGTCATGTACCAGATATTGCGCTAAAATGCTCTCAATACAAAGAAAAGTAAAACATTTAACACAACCAGAGACAGCGTTCCTACTCTCAATTAGGAAATGGTCTGATTGGGGAGACTGCAGTTATGTACAAATAAGTTACACACAGAATAAATAGGATAAATTCTCAGAGGAAAAGTTTTCAGATTAATGAAGACTTGAGAAAGGTTTCATGCAAAAGATGGGGCAGGGAAGGAGACAAAGAGTTCAGGCATGGGGACTCCAGAGTACAGAAATTGCATTTTTATTTTAGAGGAAAAAGAAAGCTGGTATTACTATGATTCAGGATTTATTCGGGGAAGTGAGGACTAAGAAGACAAAAGACTGGAAGGAGCCAAGTTAAGAAGGACTTTAAAAGGATTGTACATGTGATCCAGGAGACAAGATCACTGAAGTTCACTGGAGGAATGGGGCAGAGATATGGTCAGACTTTGACAGTGGAGAGGAAGTTAGATTGGAGACAGGAGAGGCTTGAAGATAGGAGACCAAGCACCAGACTAATTAGGGTTGGAGGGTGGGTAGGTGGGGTTGGGGTTGAGAGAAAGAGAGCAGGGCCTAGGATAACACCTATGCTGGGTACTTTGGAAATTGGTGGTACCCTCTACAATTGGATAAAGGGGAGGGTGTGAGAGATAAGATCAGTTTTGGACATGGTAACATTAAAATATCCCTATGCAGATGATTCTCAGGTTTGCTTACCAAAAAAAAAAAAAAAAACAAAAAAAAAAAAAAAAACCTTTCTGCTGATCTGTTTTTCACTATTAACTTAGTGTTAGACATGCGCGCAGAAGTTCTGAGAGTTCCGAAAGAGAGAGAACGTCGTGGCAAAAGAAGAAAGAGGCAGCTGAGTGACCCATGAATGAAGTCTACAAGGGCAGCAGGCAGCAAGATGAAAAGTGAGGGGAAATGGCAAGGGAGGTGATAGTTTAGGTTCTGAATTTTTATTGTGCGTGGTGGTGCTTTGTCCGGAAGAGGCAAGTGTTGGGAGAATAGGCTCACCTGGACATGGTGGAACGTCAAATTAGAGTGGTTTGGAGAAGAGATCAGACGCGAGTCCAAAGGAAACCCAGAAGAGACTAAGAGAGAAAGCAGAATATTGTGCTGAGCTGAGACGATGACAGCAACTTACAACGTGTTCCCTGGTGGTCTAGTGGTTAGGATTCGGCGCTTTCACCGCCGCGGCCCGGGTTCGATTCCCGGTCAGGGAATGTGTTTTTACACGTCCTCCCAGCCCGAGACCAAAATCAACACCGCTTGCGAGTTCTTTCCCTCCTCTGCCTACCTACCTATACCTTGCCACTGGACCCAGGCTCTGAAGGGGAAAATAAAGCAGGTGACCTTAAATCCAATTCACGTACATGTCGTGGCATCCCTTCCCTAAGTGCTCATCGCTAACGAAGGACAAACTGCTCACTTGCAACGCAAATGCTTCCCGCTCCCTGTTCCTTTGCCGTATTGCTTCTCATCAGTGCAGCCAAATCCCTTTAGAAGTATCGCTTTTATTCTTAGGGAATGTCTGTCTGGAAAATGTGGAATATCCCAAGAAGGAGGAAGTTTGGAGGCAAAGCAGAGTGGGCAGTATCAAATTTACGAGGTCATGACTTTTGGATTCCCTAAAAATGTGGATTCCCTAAAAATGTGGATTCATTTTGTACAAGGAAAACTCTAGAGGACAGGTCTTTTCTAACTTCCTCGAATTAAAGATGAGTGTTAGGGGTTGAGTACCAAGGTGGAGAATGCGGTAAAGACCTGGAGAATGCAAGGGTCTTTCTGGGAGCTGTCCAAAAGTTGGCTAAGGATAGCCCCCGACACTTCCGGAAAATCCTAAAAGTCTCACTTTGCATGGGCCGGGAATCGAACCCGGGCCTCCCGCGTGGCAGGCGAGAATTCTACCACTGAACCACCCATGCAGCGAATGTTAACTGTTCGTATGATGTTTCTGATGTTGATGAAGATAGGAAGAGTTCTGTCCGGTAGGACAGGACCTGTGCCCAAAATTCGACGTAATACGCACTCATCCTAATCTTCCTCGGCCTCCCCGCCATCCACTATCCTAATGTTTCCTCCCCTTCATTTTCTTCTTTCTCCTTCCCTTTCTTCCTTCCTTCTCATCTCACCTCCTCCTTCTGGCTGCTGTTGCTACCCGTCCTCTTCCATGAAAGGCCTATGAATAGCCTAAAAGTAAGTAGCTGAAGCATAATATTGGTGGGAAGGATCGAAGGAGACGGATATCCAAGTGTGCATTTATTTTCCAATCTACCCTGTGTCAAAGATCCAACTTGGTTCCCAAATTGTGCTCGCTCCTCCACACACCTCTATTACACACAATCATCACACGATAATTGGGGAGAAAGGAGTGATTTGGAGTTAGGGGTCAGAGAAGATAGCTTCCTCTTCCTCAACCTCAACCCTGGAACCATATTGGCGAACAAAAGATACGTATTAAAAGTAGGATTTGAAGCCGAACCTCGGGAGGAGTTGCAGACCTGACTTCATCACCTTAGATGGTTTGACTATTATGATTTTATACCAAGAAGTTTCCTCACCGGAAGAGCTTCAACATAAACTTTCGCTCAGACTTCTCGGTTCAGTGAACTCAGATCCTTCCAAAATGCCATCTTCTTCCACATTTCCTGTTCTCTCTCCGGCCACTAGCGCAGTCCAAACAATACCAGGTATCCAAAAGTATCCTTTTCCGCACGATTCTCCCTTTCCCATCTGTCTCTCGATACAGATAAAACCTTTCTGAGGAGTCCTAACACCTGCTCCACAAAAATCATCTTTACTTGACCCATTTCCTCCCATACTCTCCTGCTGAGTCTGCTGCACTATCATACTCCAGCTTTTGGGAGAATACATGCAGCTTACCCTCGTAGCCATTTATACTGGGGCCACCCTCTTTCCAATGAGAAGGTCCCCAGCGCCGGCCTAGGCTGAAAACAGGGAGAGGGTTGACATGTAGACGCCAACAGAATGGGCTTGAGCCGATTATCTCAGAGGAGGAAAAAACTGGAAATACGCTCTCAAGCCGCCTCCAATTTCCTGGGGGGAAACTGGACTTCGCCTTCCCAAAGCAGGAGGGCCTCTGTGAAGGCCCCGGCCTATCCTTGACCAAGGCACACAGAAAAACGGTGAGTACAGTGACATGTTGACTCTACGGCCTGAGGCAAAGCTTAGATCCGGGGTGACCTAGAAAAATTGGGAGGATTTCCACCTGGGGAGTGAATGAATGGTGTAGAAGTTCGTTACGAGAAGAGGAAGTTGGGGGCGGTAGATAATGAGGGAGGTAACAAGGGACCATCAACTATAGATCAACAATGCAAAGAAAGGGAAAATTGGTCAGAAGGGAAAGGATCGACTCAAAAAAAGTACGATTCTGTCCCTGAGTTTTCAGCCGCCCTGCTTTCTAGTCTCACTAGTCTCCCATCTATCCCTCACTAATTTCCAGGCGAAGCTTTTTCACAGCACCCATCTTTCCCAGCCTCATTTCCCCACCAGCACCATTTTCTCGTGCTCCTGCTCCTGCTCCCACTCCTTTCACCTTCCTTTGAGTCTCCCCCTTGATCAGCCAGCCACCTAAAAGATATCAAGAAATGACAAAGCTATAATCCCAATATCCCTGAACTTAATTAAATATATATACTTTCAGAGGGGTCAAACTTACTAACGTACACTTGTAAGTCGAAGAATTTCTTCCTTTGGAGAGCGGTCTTTTTAATTCTAGAAAGTAAAGGACTTGCTAGAGGACAACTGAGTCTCGTGAGATTGCGGAGTGACTCGCAGGGTGGAGTAAGAAAGCTAGCGGGTTTGAATCCAACAGCGGTGAACAAGAGGAATTTAAGAAACTTTGATGTCTAAGAAGTTTATACAGCCAATTTGTAAGAGAAAAACAGGTCCAGCACCTTCCTCGTTAGTATAGTGGTGAGTATCCCCGCCTGTCACGCGGGAGACCGGGGTTCGATTCCCCGACGGGGAGGACAATGCTGTTTTTGCTCAGGCTGGCAATCTTGCTCTTTCCCTCATTTAGCCTCTTCACTTCCAGGAGGCCAAAAATTGCCACTTTAGCCATCTTCTCAGGGGGCTCTGGCCATTACCGTCTCAATATTCATTGTAGCCATTGGCGATGGGAATCCCCTCTTTCGCCATCAACCCCGCCTCTCTTTCTTCTAAAAGAAGTGTGAGGGGCGGCGAAGATTCCGGAATCTTTTACATACACCATTGATCTTGCTCCTCTCCCCATCGCAACTCAACTACATCCTAGTTCCCACTTTACGACCTCTCTCCCAGTTTTCTTCCTAGCCATTTAACTGATTTTTCTCTTTCTCCTTTGCTGGATCTTCTCCTACATCACTCGCTCAAACTATAGATGTACTTCAGAGAAATTCCTTGAGTCTTCTTATCTACTCCCTCTGTTCTATTCACTTGCTCTCATAAATTGTCAACGAATTAATTATCATCTCTATGCTGATTCTCGAATCTGCCTACAACACTCTTACCTCCAATCTCGCATCTCCAAGGGCTTTTCTGACATTTCACACTGGATATTCAGTAGGTTTTTGAAACTCAGTATGTCCAAAAGAGAGCTCATGATATTGTCCCCTAAATTTTCCCCATCTTCCTTCCCTTTTATCGTAGAGGGCAACATCTTCCCAGTCCCTCAGGCTGGAAGTCTAGGAGTCATCCTTGACTTCTCACTATCTTTCTTTTTTATTATTATTATTATTGAAGCTTATTTTTTCAAAATATATACATGGATAATTCTTCGACATTAACCCTTGCAAAACCCTGTATTCCAATGTCCTCCTTTCCCCCACTCCCTTCCCAAGATGGCAACTAGTCCAATATATGTTAAATACGGTAGAAATATATGTTAAATTCAATATTTGCATACATATTTATATAATTATCTTGCTGCACAAAAAAAAATTAAATCAAACCGGAAAAAAAATGAGAAAGAAAATAAAATGCAAGCAAACAACAACAAAAAGAGTGAAAATGCTATATTGTGGAACCACATTCAAGTCCCACAGTCCTCTCTCTGGATATGATGGCTCTCTTCATCACAAGATCATTGGAACCGACCTGAATCATCTCATTGTTGAAGAGAGCCATGTCCATCAGAATTGGTCATCGTATAATCTTGCTGTTGCCATGTACATCTCCTGGTTCTGCTCATTTCACTCAGCATCAGTTCCTGTAAGTCTCTCCAGGCCTGTCTGAAATCATCCTGCTTATGATTTCTTACAGAACAATAATATTCCATAACATTCAAATATCATAACTTATTCAGCCATTCTCCAATAGATGGATATCCACTCAGTTTCCAGTTTCTTGCCACTACAAAAAGGGCTGCCTCTAAACGTTTTCTCACTTGTGGTTCCCTCCTTTAAGATCTCTGCGATATAAGCCCAGTAGAAACACCGCTGGGTATGTACAGTTTGCTCACTATCTTTCAAGCTGTCTTCCTCTTCTCCCCACATTCAATCTGTTGCCAAGGTCACTAGATTTCACCTTTGCAATCCCTGACGAATAAGCTTCCTTCACTCTCCTGACTTGGTCACCATTCTAATGCACGTCCTCATGATCCTTCACCTAGATAATTGCTGTAGCCTTCAAGGGGGTTTGCCTGCCTCAAGTCTTCCCCCACTCCAATCCATTCTCCACTCAGTCACTTAAGTAATTTTCCCTAAAATGCAGGTCTGATTATGCTAATCCCTCCCCTCCCTCCCCCCCCCTCACAAACCACATAATAGACTCCAGTTGGTTTCCCATTGCTTCCAGAATAAAATACAAAATGTTCTGTGTCATTTAAAAACTTTCATGACCTATCTTTCCAGTCTTTTATCTTATTGCCCACCCTGTACTCTTCGACGTAGAGATTCTAGTCTGGGGTTGTACAAAGAACAAGACACTCCATTTTTCGGCTTTGGGCATTTTCTTTGGATTTCTCCCAGTGCCTCTCCTGCTTCTCCCTCCAACGACCGACATCTCCGGCTTCATTTAAGTCTCAATTAAAACCCTACCTACTACAGGAACCCTTTCTTTATGTCTCTTAATTCTACTGCCTTCCTTATTTTAAATATTTCGCATTCATTCTGTGTATGACTGGCTTTGTATATGTTTGTTTCCATGTTATCTTCACTATTAGACTGTAAGCAATGTTAGGCCAGTTACTGTCTGTCGCCTCTTTTTGGAGCCTCGGCGTTTAGCTTAATGTCTGACACGTAGTAGGAGCTTAATGATAAGTTTTATTTGATTATTTACGACCGCACATGCTGTTGACAGCAGGAGATGCGTAACCTACATTCCCAGACACAGTCCCATTCAAACACACTAGGACACAACCCGATTGGAAAGCGTGAGGAAGACTACAACGTGGCAGGAGCAAGAAGAGGGCCGCGAGGACTCGGGCACGGCTGCGGAGGATCAGGGCAGGCCACACGGGAGGCAACCCAATATTCAGAGATCCTGGTTCTGGTGAGGTCATAGGCTTCGGCCAAGAACACAAAAGACTAGGTGCGCTCTGTGCGTGAGGCGCGTTCTTGGAACTTTTCTTCCAAACCCCCAGAAAACTGACGGACTCGAGGGGGTCTGCCGCAGGGGTCTGTGCTGAGCTCCCAATCCCACAGTTTTACCACCTGCTCGCCGGAAGCGTTAAACCTCGTAGCATTTGTGAAGGAAGGTGGTCCTCCAGAAGCGAGGAGCGGAAGAGCTGAAGCGGTGAGAGATGTGGCAAAGCTGGGGCAGTATTAGGCGGCCAGAAGTGGCAGGAACCTTATTGGGGCTGAAGGCTTCTGGCAAGGAGAGCAGCTCCTGAGAAGCCAAGAAGGCTGCTCTCTCTGCTCTTGTGAGGAACAAGCGAGCCGGCTAGCGAGGACGCCTGTGGGCAGCGCTTGCGCTTAGAAGCTGCCCTCTACTTCTATCCTGTCGCATCCTCCGGATCTTTTCAGTTGTCGGATGTTGAGTCTTTAGCCCCGAATTCGATCCCACCCCACTTCACGTCACTTTAGTCTACCTCATACTCACGCCACGTCACTTCAATCCACTTTACTTCAATTGAATAACAATGAGGTACCTAATACGTACATAGGTCTGGGGCGGTGAGGGAGAGCGAGAAGCTGCCTCTTTGGTAGGCAAATGGGTAAGTGCCCTTGCCTTACGCCCTCGAAGCTTTTATTTTGAAGATTGACCATGGGATAGAACATTGATTCTGGATCTCACCTATCAAGACATTTTCTCCAGAGATGGAGATCCAGCTGAAAAATACCCACACATGGTATTCTGTCTGTCAATTTTATGTGATTCAGATAAGAGCTCCCCAGAGGATTCTCCAGCGTGTTAATATTATTACTAATAATTAATTTATTATTAGTATTATGAATTATTAATGTTAATATTGAGTCGATGAGGGGCTGCATTAGGTTAATGTCTGTCACTAAGAAAAAAAAGTTTTTGGAGAAATGTTAGTAATATAGAAAAGACTGGAATCGATACTTTACTGGAAAGATTGAGTGCAAAAATTGAAGAGTCTAGGATGATTCTTAGGTTCCCAATTTAGGTTTTGGTACTTGGGAAAGTTAGGAAAGTTGGGGGGGAAAGATAATGAGATCAGTTTGGGAGTTTAAGATGTCTATAGGACTTCTACTTCGAGGAAATCTAATAGGAACTTGGAGATGAGAGACTAAAGGTCAACAGAGACATTGATGCTGGACAAGTAAATCTGAGTGGAATGATATTGAAATCATGGAAGTTCCTGCAGTGGGACAGGATACTGATCTTTGCCTGCCGTCTGCATATCTCGTCCCATCGCTGCTCACGCTCCAGAACGAAGAAAGGTAAAACGTTTGGGAGTACTTGAAGGAGGATTCTCTCACGATTGAGCACATCCAAGAGAATGAGACTCCCTCCTTCCAGGTCTCAGGTCCCAATCAAGCTCTTTCCGAGATAATCCTGGACTGGTGATGGAACTGATACTGACCAGAAAAGAAAAGAAACAGATGGCCAGAGGAGAGTCAAAAGAATTGTTTCTAAGCTCAAGATGCAAAAGCATCCAGATATTCTCAGATGTTCTGGAAAGAAAGAAGAACATTGCAGCAAAGAGGAGGAGACGCAAAAGAGGAGCAAAGAGCAAACTGATGCCATCCAAAGAGTGAAATGTGTAAGGGCGACAGATAGCTGCGTGTGAATGAGGAAAGATTCAGGAAAGATGGCGGTGGAGGTAGAAGTTTGGGATTCATATTCTAGTTCTGGGCGTAGGTACTTTGTTCAAGTGAGGCCAGAAATTAGTAGTGTTGGTAGAATTAATTTGGCATGTGGGAGAGGCACAGTAGGGTTGTGGGGATCGGTTCGGAGGGATTGCTCAGGGCTGAGAATGGAAGGGCCTAACATAGGTCCAATGGATGCCCAGAGAGGACTGAGGACCTGGGAAAGATGCACAGATCCAGTGAATTGGAGAATGAGAAAATGAAAAATTTATTATTGTCTTCCCTGGTGGTCTAGTGGTTAGGATTCGGCGCTCTCACCGCCGCGGCCCGGGTTCGATTCCCGGTCAGGGAATGAGTTTTTATGCCAACCTGTGATAATGAGCTACACGTAGGAGACGCTGTCTTTCCCCGAAGCCCTCAAGTAGTCGGTATAGACAGCCCCAGCTGCAAATGATACATCCTGTTCCCTTGTTCTGTTGCTTCATTTCCCTTGGGCCATTAGCCAAGCCTCAAGTGTGTAAGAAAACCGGAGTAGAACCTCGCCAATCCAAACTATACTGGTGGCGAATACATATGTGAATGAAGGGGCGGGGGCAGGGGCCCTACTAGGAAAACGAGTCAGAACAGAGCCAGGAAAAACAAGTTTTCTCAGAAGGCTGGTTCTTTGAGTGGCAAGGAAGGCGGGATTGTTGCCGCTGTTCATAACTCCGAGAACCAAAATGCGAGCGGGAAGGGGAGGTAGCAAGTGCTAGGGGGAGAAAGTGGAGATGATGGTCGTGATAAGGAAACGCTCTTCTTCCTAGAAATGGTATAGTGACAACCTTCGCGGAGCAGTTCAAAAGGCTCCCAGAACTTGTCCTAAAAGGCTTCTGTTTTGCATGGGCCGGGAATCGAACCCGGGCCTCCCGCGTGGCAGGCGAGAATTCTACCACTGAACCACCCATGCAAGACCCTTACAGTTATCTTCATGCCGATCTTTGATCGTCACAGAAACCTTGATTAGTCATGGGCTATGTATGTTTTGGGCATTAAGGTTCCCCTCCCTTTTTCATCTGCAAGTATATTGTTGGGGAGTTTCAAAAGGCCCGTCTTCCATATGTGCCTTCCTCTTCTGAACTTTCCAACGTCTGCAAAAATTTTAAGTTTGGCCTCAAATGACCCATTGTTTCTCCACACACGCTTAAAACCACACTGGGATAGGGGAGAATGGATCGGTGTCCGAGACAAATGGTTACGTTACCATTTCCTCCCCCGACGCTGAGGTAGCCGTGGGAAGGAAAAAGGGTAATGTCAGGAGTGGGATTCGAACCCACGCCTCCAGGGGAGACTGCGACCTGAACGCAGCGCCTTAGACCGCTCGGCCATCCTGACTGTGCTCGCCACCTTCCCCCTCCCTCCTCCTTGGCCATACCAGCCACAACACACTCTCAAACGCAGATTTTTCCAATTCATTTCAGCCAATTCCTTTCAACATTTCTTTTCACTCACTCTAATCTCTCCCTCTGGCACCAGCACTAAGAAAACCCACGTGTCCAGAACCAGCCTTCCACATACACTGAGCGCCTTCACACTCGCCTCTCCAGGCCAACACAAACATTCTCCCACGAATCTCAAAGACCCACTACAAAGTACCCAACCTGGCCCGACCCCTCAGTTCCTGCGCAGCACCTCCCATTCTTCCCCCGTCACTTTGGGGACATACGCAGCTCAGCCCTGAGGCCTTTCTTCCTAGGGCCTCTCTCTTTCCAACAAGCAGGTGCCCAGGGCCTAATGGGAGCCAAGGAATGGCTCACTTGATATTGCGTCTGTGGATGAGAGAGCGTCTCTCCCTCTCTCCCACCCTCCGTCTCATTCACCCTCCCTTGCTCCATCTCTCCCTTGCCCCTCCCTTGCTTTCTTCCTCGTTCCCTCCCTCGCGCCCCCCCTCACACTCGCCCCCTCCCTCCCTCTTTCTTTCCCTCCCTCGCTCCCTCCTTCGCTCCGCCCCTCTTTTCCTCTGTCCTCAGCGCGCTCCTGCTCACTACCCCGCCCACTTCCCCGAGCGCTCCCTCTCGCTTCCCTGCACGCTCCCTTCCCTGCTCCCTCCCTCCCTTCTTCTCTCCCTCTCTCCATCACTCTCTCCCTCCCTTTTTCTCCCCCTCCCTCCCTCTCTCCCTCGCTCCCTCCCTCTCTCTGTCCCTTGCTCGCTCCCTCGAAGAGAGAAGGGAGGAGAGAGAGAGGGATTGAGGGAGGGAGGGAGGGAGGGAGAGAGAGAAAGAAAGAGAGAGAGAGAGAGAGAGAGAGAGAGAGCATAGGAGACAGAGGGAAGGAGGGAGGGAGAGAGGGAGAGAGAGGGAGGAAGGGAGGGAGAGAGGAAGAGAGGGGGAGCAAGGGAGAAAACGAGGAAGGGAGGGAGGGAGGGAGAGGGAGAGAGGGAGAGAGAAAGTGGGGGAGCTAGGGAGAGAACGAAGAAGGGAACGAGGGAGGGAGCAAGGGAGGGAGCGGGAAGGGAGGGAGGGAGAGATGGAGGAAATGAGGGAGAGAGATTCGAAGGGAGGGAGATAGAATGGGAGGGAGGGAGAGAGAAGGAGGGAGGGAGAGAGCAAGGGATAGAGCGAGGGAGAGCACTAGGGAGGGAGAGAAAGAGGGAGGGAGGGAGGGGAAGCGGGGAGGGAACAAGAGAGAAAGCAAGGAAGGGAGCGAGGGAGGGAGCAAGGGAGGGAGGGAGCAAGGGAGGGATGGAGCAAAGGAGGGAGAATGAGACGGAGGGTGGGAGAGAAGAAGGGAGGGAGAAAAGAAGAGAGGGAGGGAGGAAGGGAGAGAGTGATAGAGGGAGAGTGGGAGAGGGGGAGAGAAAGAGGGATGGATCAGAGAAGGGAGCTTGTGGGGGAGCGAGCGGGAGCGTGCTGGGGAAAGAGGGAAAGAGCAAGGGAGAGAGCGAGGGTAGGAGTGAAGGAGAGAGCAAGGGAGAGATAGAGCAAGGGAGGGAGAATGATACGGAGGGTGGGAGAGGGAGAAAAGAAGAGAGGGAGGGAAGGAGGGAGAGAGAAAGAGAGGAAAGGAGATATGGAGGAAGGGAGGGAGAGAGAGACGGAGAGAGGGAGGGAGAGAAACGGAGGGAGGGCGTGAGGGAACAAGACGAGAGAAAGGGAGGGAGAGAGGGAGAGAGAGGAGAAAGAGGGAGGGAGGGAGGAAGAGAGGGGGAGCAAGGGAGAAAGCGAGGAAGGGAGCAAGGGAGGAAGCAAGGGAGAGAGCAAGGGAGGAAGAGAAAGAGGGAGGGAGGGAGGGGGAGAGGGAGAGAGAAAGGAGGGGAGCAAGGGAGGGAGGGAGCGAGAGGAGAGAGAGGGAAGGAGAGAGGGAGGAAGAAAGAGAGAGGGAGCAAAGGAGAAAGTGAGGAAGGGAGCAAGGGAGGAAGCAAGGGAGAGGGCAAGGGAGGAAGAGAAAGAGGGAGGGAGGGAGGGAGGGGGAGAGGGAGAGAGAAAGGAGGGGAGCAAGGGAGGGAGGGAGCGAGGAGAGATGGAGGAAGTGAGGGAGAGAGAGTAGAAGGAAGGGAGAGAGTGCAGGAGTGAGGGAGAGAGAGAAGGAGGAAGGGAGGGAGAGAGATAGAGGGAGGGAGAAAGGGAGAGAGAGGAGAGAGAAGGAGGGGGGAGGAAGGGAGTGATAGGAAGTGAGGGAAAGAGCGAGGGAGGGAGGGAGGAAGCGAACAAGGGAGGGAGCGAGGGAGAGAGCAAGGGAGAGAGCGAAGGAGAGACCAAGGGAGGGAGAGAAAGAGGGAGGGAGGGAGGGAGGAAGAGAGGGAAGGAGGGAAGGAGACAGTGATGGAGAGAGGGAGAGAGGAACAGAGGGACAGAGGGAGAGAAGGAGGGAGGGAGCAGGGAAGGGAGCCTGCAGGGGAGCTAGCGGGAGTGCGTGGGGAAGTGAGTGGGAATGTGTGGAGAAGCAAGTGGGAGCACGCTGGGAACAGAGGAAAAGAGGGAGGGAGCAAGGGAGAAAGCGAGGGAGGGAGCAAAGGAGAGAGTGAGGAAGAGAGCAAGGGATAGAGCAAGGGAGAGTGCAAGGGAGGGAGAGAAAGAGAGAGGGAGGGAGGGAGCAAGGAAGGGAGCGAGGGAGAGAGCAAGGGAGGGAGCGAGGGAGAGGGCAAGGGAAGGAGCGAGGGAGAGGGCAAGGGAAGGAGCGAGGGAGGGACCAGGGAGGGAGAGAAAGAGGGAGAGAGGGAGGGAGGAAGAGAGGGAAGGAGGGAAGGAGACAGTGATGGAGAGAGGGAGAGAGGAACAGAGGGACAGAGGGAGAGAAGGAGGGAGGGAGCAGGGAAGGGAGCCTGCAGGGGAGCTAGCGGGAGTGCGTGGGGAAGTGAGTGGGAATGTGTGGAGGAGCAAGTGGGAGCACGCTGGGAACAGAGGAAAAGAGGGAGGGAGCAAGAGAGAAAGCGAGGGAGGGAGCAAAGGAGAGAGTGAGGAAGAGAGCAAGGGATAGAGCGAGGGAGAGAGCAAGGGAGGGAGAGAAAGAGAGAGTGAGGGAGGGAGCAAGGAAGGGAGCGAGGGAGAGGGCAAGGGAAGGAGGGAGGGAGGGACCAGGGAGGGAGAGAAAGTTGAAGGGAGGGAGATAGAGAGGGAGGGAGGGAGAGAGAGAAGGCAGGAGGAAGGGAGAGAGAGAGAGACTGAGGGAAGGAGAAAGGGAGAGAAAGGAGAGAGAAGGAGAAGGCAGGAAAAGAGAGGGGGGAGCAGAGACTGAGGGAGGGAGAGAAAGAGGGAGGGAGGGAAGGAGAGAGTGATGGAGAGAGGGAGAGAGGGAGAAAGGGAGGGAGCAGGGAAGGGAGCATGCAGGGGAACGAGCGGAAGTGCTAGGGACTGAGGAAAAGAGGGAGGGAGCAAGGGAGAGAGTGAGGGAGGGAGCAAGGGATAGAGCGAGGGAGAGAGCAAGAGAGGGAGAGAAAGAGGGAAAGAGGGAGGGGGAGAGGAAGGGAGCAAGGGAGAGAGTGACAGAGAGAGCAAGGGAAAGAGGGAGGAGGGAGGGAGGGAGGAAGGGAGCGAGGGGGAGAGCGAGGGAGGGAGCAAAAGAGGGAGGGAGGGGGAAAGAGGGAAAGGGGGAGAGAGAGAGAAAGCAAGGGAGGGAGCGAGGGAGGGAGCTAGGGAGAGATGGAGCAAGGGAGGGAAGATGAGACAGAGGGTGGGAAAGAGGGAGAGAGGGAGAGAGGGAGGGAGAGAGAAAGGAAGGGAGGGAGGGTGAGAGAAAGGGAGAAAGGGAGGGAGGGAGGGTGAGATGGAAGAAGTGAGGGAGAAAGAGTCGAAGGGAGGGAGAGAGAGAAGGAGGGGGGAGGAAGGGAGTGAGGGGGAGCGAGAGAGAAAGCGAGGGAGGGAGGGAACGAGAGAGGGAGAGAGCAAGGGAGGGAGCGAGGGATAGGGCAAGGGAGGGAGCAAGGGAGGGACCGTGGGAAGGAACGCGGGAGGCAGAGAGTGATGGAAAGAGGGAGAGAGGGAGACAGGGAGAGAGGGAGAGAAGGAAGTAGGAAGCAGGGAAGGGAGGATGCAGGGGAGCGAGGCGGAGCAAGCAGGGAAGCGAGAGGGAGCACGCTGGGGACAGAGGAAAAGAGGGAAGGAGCGATAGAGGGAGTGAGGGAGAGAGCAAGGGAGGGAGAAAGGGAGAGATGGAGCAAGGGAAGGAGAATGAGATGGAGGATGGGAGAGAGGGAGACAAGGAGACAGGGAGAGAGAGAGGGAGGGAGGGAAAGAGGGAGAGAGGGAGGGAAGAAAGCATGGAAGGGAGTGTGCAGGGGAGCAAGCGAAGTGCGCTGGGAACAAAGGAAAAAAGGGAAGGAGCGATGGAGGGAGCGAGGGTTAGAGCGAGGGAGAGAGCGAGGGAGGGAGACAAAGAGGGAAAGAGGGAGGGGGAGAGGAAAGGAGCAAGGGAGAGAGCAAGGGAGGGAGCAAAAGAGGGAGGGAGGTGGAGAGGTGGAGAGGAGGAGACAGGGGAAGCGAGGGAGAGAGCAAGGGAAAGAGTGAAGGAGAAAGCGAGGGAGGGAGCAAAAAAGGGAGGGAGGGAGGGAAGAGGGAGAGAGAGGGAGGGAGGAGGGAGGGAAGAAGAGAGGGGGAGCAAGGGAGAAAGCGAGGGAGCGGACAAGGGAGGGACGAGGAAGGGAAAGAGGGAGGAAGGGAGGGAGGGAGGGGGAGAGGAAGAGAGGGAGGGAGGGAGTAGGGAAGGGAGTGTGCAGGGGAGCAAGCGGGAGTGTGCAGGCAAGCGAGCGGAAGCGCGCTAGGGACAGAGGAAAAAAGGGAAGGAGCGATGGAGGCAACGAGGGAGAGAGCAAGGGATAGATCGAGGGAGAGAGCGAGGGAGGGAGCAAAAGAGGTAGGGAGGGGGAGAGGAGGAGAGAGGGAAAAGCGAGGGAGAGAGCGAGGGAGGGAGCAAGGGAGAGATGGAGCAAGGGAGGGAGAATGAGACAGAGGGTGGGAGAGAGGGAGAGAGGAGGAGAGGGAAGGAGGGAGGGAGGGAGGAAGAGAGGGGGAGCAAGGGAGAAAGCGATAAAAGGAACGAGGGAGGGAACGAAGGAGGGAGCCAGGGAGAGGGCAAGAGAGGAAGTGAGGGAGAGAGAGTCGAAGGGAGGGAGAAAGAGAGGTAGGGAGGGAGAGAGAGAAAGAGGGAGGGAGGGAGAGAGTAACTTGAAGAAAGAACTGGAGACCTCAGATAGCGTTCGATCTCGCTGAAAACAAGACTTCTCCAGAAGAACGGGTCCCAAAGTCGGCGATCCTGTAGAAGCGACGACCTAGCCGTGTCCAGGAGACACCGGGAATGGTTGTGCAAACGTCTTGTCCATTGTGCCCAGCAAAGCAAAGCTTAGACCCGGAGGTTCCTAGAAGAACATTCCAAAAAATCATGAGATTAGTATGGAAAAGGATCAGGTTAACATTGCAGCGAAGTGAAAATTATCCAGGAAGGAAGAGACTCGCTCAAAGGAGCAGTTGATGGGACTCCTTAACAATAAACCGCTCTCGTTTTTCTCTCCTCCACTAATCTGTCCATAGCCATCAAGCAAGCGCAGCTTCCTTATCTGTTCACTTTCTCAGCCACATCCCCTTATCCGTCCTTGAATTTTTTTTCTTTCCCTCCCTCCTCCTCCGCTTTATTTTTCTTCTCCATTACTCTCCCCTATTTCACGTCTAGGGAACTGTCAGTTCCTTGTCAAGAAAGGACAAGGGTTTTTACTCTAAAGTCCTTGTAACTGGTTAATTTAAAACAAACAAACAAACAAACAAACAAACATGTTGATGATTCTATTCCATTAGCATTGATTCTTTGTAAATATTTTGGATTTCATTTTATACATTCAAAACCATTATCCTTAAAAATCCATAGGCTGCTAGAGACTTTCTAAGGAGTCATACACGAGCACACATACATACAAGCACATCCTAATATTGTACACATCGAAGTCGAAGCATTTCTTCCTTTAGAGAGCGGGTTCTTTAATTCTGAGGGGACATGGGACCAAAGGTGTAATTTGGAAAGGTGGCTCGAGAGGTCAAAAAAGAGAGCGAAAGGTTTTTGAGGCGGGCAGAAGAGATAGGAAAGAAGGAAGGGTCCTTTCTGTTTTGTAAAGCTCAGAAGCTGTGGGACCTACGAAGCCCCAAATCAGAGATTGGCAGGAGGAAAAAAAAGTGTAGAGGATAGGGAGGGTATATAGACAATTGTAATATAGACAATTGTAATGTGCTGTGTACTTTTCTCATTGATAGAGTGGTCTCTTCCTGTCACGCGAGAAGTTGGGGTTCGATTCCCAGGTCAGGAAGTTACGTGTATGTTTTGCATACGCTGTCCTGTTCCTTTCTCTGCCGGAGTCCCAGCTCCTGGCCCTTAAAGTCTCTCCAAAAGCACAAGACGCCTTTGTGGCTCTAGGAGACCCAGCCCCAAACACATCATTTCCCTGGAATCCTTGCCCAACCCAAGCTTTCGAGAGGCCCTCTTCTGTCCCTTTGCTCCCCGCTCCTCCTAGGCGCTCTCTAACTGGCCCTTCTCCTAACCTAGGCGCTCAAGAGCATCTCCATCTCTCATTCCTTGTTGAGTCTCTTTGTCAATCCTTCGACCGAAAAAGAAACCCGGACAAGAGCCAGGGTTCTTGGCAGAGGAAGCCGACGGACCGCTTTCGGAGCGTCTATTCTAGTTAGAAAAGGGTCTAAGGCTCAAAGACCCGGCGCGCTAGGCGCTTGTATCAACGCTCTCTCCCAACCCCAGGGCTCAAAGAGCTCACTCCACTGAACGTCTCTGAATGCAAGCGCTCTCGACTGCCGGTGGCACACACCTAGCATCCCCAGAAGGCGCAGTTCCACACGTGCAAATACGCGCCAACGTCATCCGACCAAAGGAGTTGTAAGGGAGCTCTTAAGTCAAGGTCATGTGGAGGACCGCTGAGGGTTTGGGCAGGGCTGTGGACCATGGGGGCAGAACACGCCGGAGACTAGATGTGGCAAACCAAGCCACCGAGATTACAATTTGGTCCCAGCGCGATGGTGGTCTTTCGCCCAAAACACATGAGACCCCTTCTTGGTTCATTTCCTCCCGAAATTGGCGGGCTGGAGCTGACCTTCGGAGATCTGGTTTCCGAAGTCTTACCTCTAGCATCGGCGGTAGTCCGCGGCATCAGATCGTGGGCGAGAACGATCCGCGATTGTAGCTCGAATCCGGGGAGATCCTGGGACCTCGGGGCAATGAGGGATGTGACTGAGCTCGGACAGTACCAGTCTTTAGTAGAAGTGACAGGAGCCCTGTGTGGGCCTCCTTGCCAAGGAGCCAAAAAGAGATCTGGGCTGGTCTCGGCTTGAGTGTGGTTCGAGCAAGACGAGTCCAGTCTCGGACAGAGCTCTTGTGCAGCAGGCTTCAGCTGGAGCATCAGCAAAGAAACAATCGGAGCTTTGGGTCTGGGAAGAGAGACTTCTATAAGGCACAGATAGTAGTTATTTTTCCATCTGCGTTGGTGGTATAGTGGTGAGCATAGCTGCCTTCCAAGCAGTTGACCCGGGTTCGATTCCCGGCCAACGCAACTTTTTAACTTTTCCGCTCTTTGCTGCGACCTCTCATCACCTTTACACCTACTGCCCCCCGTCAAGTTCCACTCTTGATTTCTCACCCCTTTAGTCTGTATTTATTCTCCAGCCTGAGAATCCGAGGGAGCCATTCATCCGTGTCCTACCGCATCTTCTAGATCTGTCCAATTATGGGGCTGGTTGCTAGTTCTAGACATCAAAACTCCACTTCATTTCAATTGAACAGCAACAGAGTTACTAATATGTGCAAGGTATTATCTTAGAAGGTTGCGTCTTTGGGCCACGAACACGAAAGAGTCCCTTCGCACTCGTCCTACCAGTTCTTATTCTGGAGACTCTGATAATGAAATAGAACTTATCCTCACGCACTCCAAAGGATCTGATCCATTAGGACATTCTTTCTGAAAGTACAGGTCCAGCTAAAGCCGGGTCCATTCTCTGATATTCCTCAATATCTCGTTCAGTTTGACTTTGACGTGGGTTCCGATTCAGAGACCAACCAGTAAACTGTTACGTCATCTAGCTTTGAAGTGAAATAGTCTTCGGGAGGTAGCTGGATCCCTGAGAAAAAAGGGATACGAGGAGAAATGTTAGAAAGATAGAAATGACAGGTCCTGGCAATTTGCTGGCTTTGGGAGAGGAAGGGGAATTGAAACGGGAGAGAGTATAGCGTCTAGGATGTCAGGGAACCAGCCTGGGTGCCTAGAACATTGGCATTACTCTTTACAAGAAGGAAAAGGCGATGAGGGAAAGATCTGAGATGCGTTTTAGATATGATGAGTTTAAGAAGTTCATGGGACTTCTACTTAGAGGAAGTTTAATAGGAGATATTTTAAGAAGTCTAATAGTTGGAGATGAGAGACTGGAGGTAGAGAGAAAGGTTAGAGTTATTTAAGTAAATCTGAGAGTCATCCACATAGGGATGATAATTGAAGGAGGAGGGTCCCCGTCTTAGGGATTCGTGCAGTGGGACAGGGCACTAGTCTTTGCCTACTATCCTTCTCTCCCCGCCCCCTTCCTATAAGTTTGGATTTGTAGTTGCATGGGCTTCAGGATAAAGCTTAGAACGTGGAAGACTGCGGTCTTAATATATAAGCCTCCCTCTCTTCTAGGATTCACGACCCATCGAGCTCTTTTTAAGCTACACCAGTCGTTACTCAGCCATTTTTCAGTTGTCTGACTTTTTGTGACCCCCATTTTGGGATTTTTCTTGACAGAGCTACGGGAGTGAGTTACCATTTCCTTCTCGAGCTCATGTTACAGATAAGGAAACAGATAAGTGACGACCCCAAGATGACACAACTAGTAAGTGTCTGAGACCAAATATAAATTCTTGAAAATTAGTCATTCTAGACTCCACGGCCGGAACTCTATTCACAGTTTGCACCTAGCAGATAATAGGTAAAAGTAAAACTAGTAAAACCAGAGTAGAGAAAAACATTGTTATTAAGCCAAAAGCTCAAATATTCTCAGAGCCCCGAAGAGACAGAAAGGATAGGATATGGCAACAAAAGAGCAAATGAAGAGACCCTTTGAACTAAAGTTGGAAGGGTGGCAGAAAATGAGGAGAGATTCGGGCCAGGAAAAATGGAGAGAGATTTGGATTTCGAATCCTTATGATAGAGATTTTTTGTTCGGCAGAGGCAAATTGGCGTAGCATTTAATGGAATGGGTTGTGAGAGAGGGCCAGGAGGGAGAGTGGCCCTAGCTTGGTACTGGCCGGAGGGAGGTGAGAGTAGTTCAGGAAAGAGTTAAAAAAAAAAAAAGTTTCCAATGAAAGCTGAGCATAGCATCCCTGGATAACAAAAGTCGTGTATTATGCTGAGTAAAGAAGAGACAAGTTTAAGAACCCGATCCCTGGTGGTCTAGTGGTTAGGATTCGGCGCTTTCACCGCCGCGGCCCGGGTTCGATTCCCGGTCAGGGAAGTATGTTTTGTTGCACTGAGTTTCAGAACAGGCAGGTAGGCGACCAAGGAATAGTAGCTAAGCAAATTCTATTCTGCTCCCTGTTCCCTGGTCAGTTCGTGCAGTATCATTTTTTCCGCCTCGGCCTCGCCACCAAATATCCGGAAGCCAAAAGAGCGGAATGGATCCCATCGCATGCAGGCGTCCTCTTGTCTCGCTTGCACTGTCTGGTGTTTCACCTTGGATGGGGAGGGTATGTGAGGGTTGCTTGTCAAGAGGAGGTCTTTGTCAAAAGGGCTTGACATTTGGAGATCTGGAAGTAAGGGAGTATTTTATTTTGTTTTTTATGTTATTTTATTTTAACTTTATGGCAGTTACGACCTTTTGGTTCTCAGTCCAAGAAGTGAGTTCCATCTGAGTCTCCTTTAAAGCCAGGTGACAAAGACTAGGAGAAGCCAGGTGAGGATGATGGTGCGGACCAGCTTCGGAGCTCGTAGGAGCGGCTAAGAGCAAGAAGAGAGCGGTGATTTTAAAAAATGTGTAGCTGCATGGGCCGGGAATCGAACCCGGGCCTCCCGCGTGGCAGGCGAGAATTCTACCACTGAACCACCCATGCTACATACGTAAAACTCGCTCCTTCTCACTCTAATCCTATAGAACTGACAGAGCATTCTGGGGGATCTGACCACGTGGTCTCTTTCTGCAAGCTCCTGCCTCAACCAGGACAGCTTCTATTCGCACTTATTTTCTCTGGGATCCACTAATTCAGGCCTTCATACCTCTTAGCAGGTATATCGTAATACTTGTTTGATCCTCCTTTTGCTAGTCTCTCTACATTTATTTCTGCCTTTCCAATTCTTATAGCTCTAACCAAAATCCGTTTCCCTGTGCTCGTTTGCCTAATTTTAACATCTTCGTTTATCCCACCGTATGTGGAGGGGGAGAGGGGTAATTCTCTGTTTACAGCTCAGGCAAAGCTAAGAATGGAAAGAGCCGAATACAGTGGAACGGAAAGAGTCCCTTTTCAGAGCAATGGTTGTATTTTATAATCCTGTACAGACCCTGAAGATTGAATAGCTTCATTGCATATGAAATTTGCTCCAAGGCAAAGACAACTCTAGAACCGTTGTTCTAGTTTTGTTTTGTTTTGTTTTTTAATTTAAAAATGTAATTTTTTTCTAATTACATGTAAAAATTATTTTCAACATATTCCAATTTTTTCCCTCCCTCTTTTACCTTCCCTCTCCCCAAGACAGCAAGCAATCTGACATAGATTATAATCATACTTTGAGTCCTGAAAAAAATTTCTCAGGCAAAAAGGGGTTTCCAACTGAAAAAGTTTAAGAAGTCCTGAGGTATGTCCTCCTGCTCAACAACCAGACTAATGGAGCCTACCAGCAGTTCAACCCATTGATGAATCAGACTAGCAAGAGCGGATAAATGTATCTAGTCAAGTTCTTTAAAGCCATCTATCCAAGAAGAAATTCAAACTCAGTCAACCAATGTACTTAACCACTCAGTCATGCACCCCCAGTGAACTTCATAAGGCCTTCAGGAGAAAGAAAGGGTTCTGAGGGAAATGCTTTATAAGAATTGGAAAAGGAGTGGATCGCCAGCAGTTGGGGAATGGCTGGACAAAATTGTGTTATATAAAGGTAATGGAATATTATCGTCCTTTAAAAAATGATGAACAAGCTGATTATAGAAAGGCCTTAAAAGATTTACATGAATTGATACTGAGACAAACAAGCAGAACCAAGAATACATTGTATACAGTAACCGCAAGAATGTGCCATGATCAACTATGAACAATTTGGTTGTTCTCAGTAGTGCAGTGATCCAAAGCAATCCCAATAGACTTTGGACAGAAAATACCACCTGCATCTAGAAAAAGAACAAAGGAGATGGAATGTAAATCAACACATGCTGTGTTCACTTCTTTTTTCTATTTTTTTTTTTTTTATCTCTTCCAAGGTTTTTCCCTTTTGCTCTGATTTTTCTCTCCCAACATGATTCAAAAAGCAATGTGTATTAAAAATCAATAAAATTACTACAATTTTTAAAATAGAGAAATGCTTTATAAGTACTGTTGTTCTCAAGCCATTTTTTGGTAAATTATTTGAATAAGACCAGAGTCTAATATTAAGTGAAATCATATCAGTAGGAAATCAGAATTAGAAGTTTAACCATTTACAAATTTGCTCCTTAATTTTAAGGCAGTGGTAGGCCCTTACAGGATTCAACTTGCTAGTGACAGGGGGGATTAGGGGAAGTCAACATATAGGGGGTTCATGTTTTAATATTTCAAGCCTTATATAATGTCTTCATATAAGCTTTCCAGTCTTATTTCATATTATTCACCTTCATGAAAAATATTTTCTGTTATGGACTTTGAATGCAACCTTTAGTTGAGTAGAAGAATTATGATCTGAAAGTCAATCAAAAAGCATTTATTAATCGACTGTGTGCCAGACATTGTGCTAAACCCCATCAATACAAAGTAGGGGAGAGAAAAAGCATGGTCCCTGCTCATAGTTCATAGTGTAATGGATTGGAGATAAGGGGAGATGCAAATAATAATTCAGAAACCAACTATATACAGAATAAATTGGAAATAACAGAAGAAAGGCACTAGTACTGAAAAAGACTTTAAAAGGTTTCCTGCAAAAGCTGGCAATTTAGTTGGAACTTGAAGGTAGTCAGGGAGGGAAGGAAATGATTGGGAGGAAAAGTAACACTGTTCTCATCTGTTTTGCATCTACTTGCCTTTTCTGAGTGGGTCTGTGTTGATAAAAGGTGAGGGAGAATAGAGAGGGGATAGTAAGCCTTTTAATCAATATTAAAACAAAATTGTGTCCCTCAAACTTAAACATAATTGGAAGTTAAGTAAATCCTAATGTTTAGCTGAATTTACTAGGCCTCATATTTAATTTGTATAATTAGCTATTGGTCAAGACTAGTTAATATGGAAGATCTTGGAAATATAAACTAAGAAATATTAAAAGATACCTAACAATTTTTGTTATCTGATCAGTTATAATTGGATTTGTATGAATAATTTGCTATTATTTGAATCCTTTAAATTTATACCTTTATCTGGTCCTGAAGCTACAGATTAGTGTGATCTAACATCACAAATATTCCTCTGATTTGTTTTCTTTTTTCATTTGATATCAAATTTCATTTGATAAATCAAATCATTTGATTTAATTTTTATTTGCATTGATCATTTTAACCTTGTAGTGTGTAGAAATATCTAGTATTTTTAAAAATTCTGTCATCTCCACAAAAATATATTAATCCCAGAACGTTTATATTGATTCAGAGCATTTTGTTGCTAGGAAGGGATCTCTCTCTATAAGACAAACATCCTTGAAACAAATGTTGAAAATAACAAATAATTTTTAATAGATTTTATCACTGAACACAACAATGAGTAACTCATGTTATTCACTTCTACAGTAAGAAGGTGGCCGATACAACAACCTCATTGCAATGAATGCATCTTCTCCGGTTCCATTGTATATTTAATTTTAGCTTTTTTTTTTTTTTCCTAATGGGAGGACTAGGAGAGAGGAAACAATAAATGCCTGATTTTTTTTTTTAAAGTAAAATAAAATACAAGATTTTTTTTTATTATTATTCATGGGCAAAATGAACTTGCTTTAGACAAAATGGAGTTGCTTTAGCTTTCTCAGCTAGATATACTGTCAAAGCTAGAGTTTGTTTATATAAGAAAAGAAAATCATAAACTTGAGAACTGTTTATGACAGTTCCTGTTGAAACTCAAAGACTGAGGATCTTGAGGCCCTGCTTCATGGTCTGTATTCATCAATTTGACAGGTTTTTTGCCATAGTCAAATGTCCCGTTCAAGTCTCTCCCTAGGAGATGTGTGAATATTCTTGGTGTGTCAGGTGTGTCAGGATAAAAATCTGCAATAAAGTGAAATTGAGGCAAAAAAATCTAAATGTTATTTCTTAGCAAGACCAGCTGTTGCCAATATTAGAGGTCAATGAATCCTCAGTGACCAAAAATACACTTTACATTCAGAGCAGCTTTTTATACACTTTGGTGATTACATAAAGTCCCATGAAGAAAACTAAACTAAGACTGTGATTGGTCAATAATTGTGCTGACTTGCAAAGGAAGTTTCTTCAGAATTCACAAGAACCAGGAAAACACAAAATTGAATATCCTCTGGAAAATCCCCAACCAGATTACCTTGCCCCTTTTTAGCAGAGAAAATCTAGGAAAAACATCTCCTAACCAGATTGAAATCTCCATTTATCTTTTTGCTCTCCCCTCAAAAGGCAGGACCAATCTCAGTTGTATGTATAATTTCTTAGGAACTTTTCAACCAAGGCCTATACAAAATAAATCTAAACATGAAAACTGATTAGTTACAGCAAGTACTTCTGGGATTACTAAAACTCTTAACCATTAATCAAAATTAGTAATCAATAATAAATTTCACATCATTTTTTAGCAAATCTAGTGATTAATTTCATCCAATTTAGTAACTTGGGCCTATAACAACAGATATATTATACTCTTTTTTCAAAATACATGACTTCATCGGTATAAGAAACATAGGTATAAATGAGAAATCTCCCTCTCTTGACATAGGTCTGCACCTTCTTCATAGTCTTACAAAGTTCTGTAGAATCATTAAAAGTTAGATGACTTGTCCAGAGTCATAAAGCCAGTGTATGTCATTCTGAGGCTAACTTGATACATGTTGTGGCCTTTCAAAGTCTTTCAAAAGGGTAAACTCAAAGCCTTTTCATGTTGCTGAAACCTATCAGGCCATCACAAAAAAAGCTTTCATTCTAATGACCTTGATCCACTTAAGAATGTCCATCCCCTGCATTGGTTGGTACACGGTCCCGCACTTCTCTACTGACAAAAGAGAAAGATATTGATCAAAGGCAGGAGGACCCTTGATTGTCAGTATGAATACAGACTGTGAAGTGGAACTTCACAATTCTTTTGATCTTTAAGGTTCAGCAGAAACTGTCATAAAAGCAGGACCTTCCCATGATCTCAAGTGTATGAGTTCTCAATTTGTGTATTTTCTTCTCTTATATGAACAACTGTAAAAACACACACACACACACACACACACACACACACACACATACTGTAATAGTATGTGCAGCTGAAAAACTTTAGCTAAAGTAACTCCATTTTGTTTATATTTCTCTGTCTTGACCCTTACCTTGTTCATCTTGCATGCCCAACCCTGTCTTTGGTCCTCCTAACTAGTGAAACAGAAAGCACAGCCATATGTATTAGAGCAGGGTTTCATAAAATCACCATTGTCATGCTGCACAAGAAAAATAAGATCAAAAAAGAAAAAATGAGAGAAAAACAAAAGTAAGCAAACAACAAAAAGTGAAAATACTATGTTGTGATCCACATTCAGTCCCCACAGTATGGCTCTCTTCATCATAAACCCATTTGGAATTGGCCTGAATCATCTCATTGTTGAAAAGAGCCAAATTCATCAGAATTGATCATCACGTAATCTTGTTATTATGTGCAATATATTCTCTTGGTTCTACTCACTTCACTTAGCATCAGTTCATGTAAGTCTCTGCAGGCCTTTTTGAAATCATCCTGCTGATCAGTTCTTATGGAACAATAATATTCCATAGCATGCATATGTCATAACATAATTAGCCATTCCCCAACTGATGGGCATCTACTCAGTTTCCAGTTCCTTGCTACTACAAAAAGGGCTTCCACAAACATGTTTGCATATGTGGGCCCTTTTTCCTTTTTTATGATCTCATTGGGATACAGGCCCAGTAGAGACTCTAATGGATCAAAAGGTGTGCACAGTTTTATAGCTCTTTGGGCATAGTTCCATATTGCTCTCCAAAATGGTTAGATCAGTTCCCAACTCTATCTACAATGTATTAATTTCCCCTCATTCCAACATTCATCATTATCTTTTTCTGTCATCTTGACCAGTCTGAGAGGTGTGTACTTCAGAGTTGTTTTAATTTGCATTTCTCTAATCAATAGTGATTTAGAGTATTTTTTCATATGACTAGAAATTATTTTAATTTCTTCATCTGAAAATTATCTGTTTATATCTTTTGACCAATTGGATAATGGCTTGATTCTTATAAATTTGAATAAAATCTCTATATATTTTAGAAATTAGAACTTTATCCAAACTCTTGGATGTAAAATTTTCCCCCAATTTTTTGCTTCCCTTCTAATATTGTCTGCGTTGATTTTATTTTTACAAAAGTTTTTTAAACTTAATATAATTAAAATTATCCATTTTGCAACAATCTGCAAACTTTGTGCAGAGACGGTATAATTTTTTTTTTTTTAAATTTTGGCATCACCAGGACCAAGCAAAGAATTTGGGAAGATATTTAACAAGTGTTTGTTTAGCTGTATTGAATTGGTATCCATATAGTAAAAATTTGAACTCTGAACCCTATAGGTTGAAGAGTCTGCAACTCTTTTTTGGCTACATTTGGTTGAGTAGTAGACCTTTTCTAATCTGAATCTGAGAGGATCTGGATATCTTGTTCTTTGAGTTCCCAAACTACTTAATGCTTTACCCCATCTTTTAATCACCTCTCTATTCTCATCTCTTTCCTTGCTTTCCTCCTTCTTTTCTCCTACTCCAATTCAAGAGGCAGGCTATGTAATGTGGCTGAATATTGATCAGGACTATTAATTGACATATATATAATATTAAGATAAACAGATCACTAAAGAAATATTTAATTTTATTAACTGAATTCTCTTAATTTAAAAATCCAGTGATCTTTTTTTAGTTCTCCTTTTTGAGCTCTCTGTAGCTACAAACATTTTTGCACATGGGGGTCCTTGTCCCACTTTTATGACTTCTTTAGGTTACAAACCCATAAGAGGCGCTGCTGGGTCAAAGAATATGCACAGATTTTACAGCCATAGTTCCAGATTCCTCTCCAGAATGGTTGGATCAGTTCACAATTTCACCAACAATGCATTAGTGTTCTAGTTTTCCCACATCCCCTCCAATATTTATCATTATCTTTTCCTGTCAGTTTAGCTAATCTGAGAAGTGTGAGGAGGTATCTCAGAGAGTTGTTTAAATTTGGTGATTTAGAGCATTTTTTCATATTATAAATGGCTTTATTTCTTCATCTGAAAAGTGTTTGTGCATATCCTTTAACCATTTATCAATTGGGGAATGACTTGTATTCTTATAAATTCTTATAAATCTGATAAATTCTTATAAAAAATTTCCTTCTGTTGCTTAGTAATGCCTCTAGAATAAATACAAAGTCTTGCTTAGTATTGAGAGCCAGAGTGATCTGGTTCCAACCTATCTTTCTAGACTGATTCATTTAATTTGTAAAATTAAATTGTAAAATTGGGTACTCAAATCCAAACAGGCCTACCTGACATTGTAGCCACTTTCTTTGAACATGTTTTAGCACAACTGTTTCCTATTTCTGGAAATCTCTCATTTCTCATTATTGCTCCTCATAATTCTTTTGCTGTTGTTCAGTCCTGGTGTCTGACTCTTCCTGATCCCACTTAGAGTTTTCTTGGTAAAGATACTGCAGTGGTTTGCCATTTCCTTCTCCAGGTCGTTTTACAGATAAGGAAACTGAGGCAAACAGGATTAAGTGATTTGCCCAGGATCTCTGAAGTCATATTTGAACCCACTAAGATGAGTCTGATCACTGTCCCAGACCCAATACTCTATGCACAATGACTTTCCTGAATATTCTTTTCCCCTCCCCTCCCCCATGTTGTTGTGCTTTTCTAATTTTGACTAACTCAACTTTGTATGTTTTGCATTTCATTTCTGCATTCGTCTTGTTGTCCCACTTGTAGAATGTATACCTAAGAAACTGATTTCAATTTCTCTTCATCTCCAGTTCTGATACAGAGTACTTGGCATTTAGTTGGAGCTTAAGAAAATATCTAATGGATAATTTTTTAATTGACCAATTAACCATTATCTCAGTTATTGTGGATAAATAGTAAATAATTGTTTAATTGAAGGGAGCCAAAGGGGAAGAAGGTAGGACTGGGGCTCAAGAACGGGTCTGGTTCCACCCACCCGCGGACTCTCCCACGACATCTTGACCCTGGGGCTGGGAACTTGGGGGACACCCAGGAACAAAGCCTCCGGTGTGTGCCTGGAGAGGGATGGAGAGCAGGGGTTGGAAAGAAATTTCGCAGAAGCCCCTTTCGGATCCAGTTGCCGGCCCTGCTTCTGCTGCTCGGCACTCGCTTCTTTTGCAAGAGGCTGGAGTTTGGGGGATGGGTCTAGAAGAACCAAATTCGTTTTTGATTTGTTTTGTTTTGCTTTGGGTTTTTCCTCTTTTCTTTCCCCTCTTCCCCTTATCCCCCGGCAGGGTGAGGATGAGACATAGAAATGGCTTGTTGCTAGTAATTGCAGCCCGGCTGTGCACATTGTTAAAATACTTGTAGAGAAGAGAGAAAAAAAAAAAGCTACAAGTTTTCCTTTTCCCAGTTTTTCTTCCTAGGATTATTCATCTGAAGAATCTGAAGCGGCAGCGTTCGTCTGCGTTGGTGGTATAGTGGTGAGCATAGCTGCCTTCCAAGCAGTTGACCCGGGTTCGATTCCCGGCCAACGCAGTGACATCTTTTTCTTTTTTTTTAACAGAACTAAATTGGACACATTTATCAAGACATCAATTCAAGCCCACAACCGCAATTGGACTCTCTCTCTCTCTCTCTCTCTCTCTTTTTCTGCCTTTTGCTCTCAGAAGAAATCGAAACTCGCCAGCCTCTATTTCCTTTTCCTAGTATTTTCCCTCTCCACCTTTCTATTTCTTCCCTTCTCTCAGCTTGCCCCATCCAAACCTGGATCTGTGTCTGCAGATGCTAATCCGGGCCCTCTCCAAGCTTCCATCTCCTCTGAAAAGGTAGGAGTGTTACTTGAGAATATCTAAGATACCTGCAAGCTCTGATATTTTATGGTGTCAAAATCATCGGCAGACATATTGTCCCTTCCTATTCCTTGAGGCTGTGTTGCTATGCTGGATATTTTCATCCTGGGATGGTGGCAATCTTGAATCTTCTCCACAGAAGGGACATGCTTTTCTTCCTTCCTCTCTTTCTCCCTTCTCCCTCCCTCCCTCCCTCCCTTCTTTCCTTCCTTCCTTCCTTCCTTCCTCCTTCCTTCCTCCTTCCCTTTCTTCCTTCCTTCTTCCCTCCCTTCCTTCTTTCCTTCCTCCCTCCCTCCCTCCCTTCCTTCCTTCCCTCCTTGTCTTCTTCCCCTTCCTTCCTTCCTTCCTTCCTTCCTTCCCTTCCTCCCTCCCTCCCTTCCTTCCTTTCCTCTTTCCTTCCTTCCTTTTTTCCCTCTTTCCTTCCTCCCTTCTTCCTTTCTTTCCCTTCCTCCCTCCCTCTCTCCCTCCTTCCCTTCCCTTCCTTCCTTCTCTCCTTCCTTCCTTCCTTTCTTCCTTCCTTCCTTCCTCCCTCTTCCTTCCCTCCCTCCCTTCCTTCCACTTCTTTGGGCCTAAAAGGAAAAGGAAAAAGGGGAGAGGAGGAAGGATGGAAGAGAGAGAGAGAGAAAGAGAGAGAGAGAGAGAAAAAGAGAGAGAGAGCAAGGGAAGAGGGAGGAAGAGAGGGAGAGGGAGAAAAGGGCAGGAGAGAGAGAAAACATGCGTATGTGTGTCATTTTATATGTGTGTATGTGTGTGTGTGCATTGGTCTTTGCATGGGAGATGGTGCTTGTGTAACAGATTTTTCTCCCTTCCTTTCCCCCATCCCTTCCTCTAGACAGCAGTAATCCAATCTATGTTAAACATGTGCAATTCTTCTATACATATTTCCATAATTATCATGATGTACAAGAAAAATCAGATCAAAAAGGGAAAAAATGAGAAAGAAAACAAAAAGTAAACAAACAACAAAAAAGTGAAAATACTATGTCATGATCCACATTCAATCTCCCCTATCCTCTTTCTGGATGCAAATGGCTCTCTCTATTACAAGTCAATTGGAAATATCCTTCATTGCTGAAAAGAACCACACCCATCAGAATTGATCATCACAGTGCATACAAAGTTCTCTTGGTTCTACACACTTCACTTAGCATCAGTTCATATAAGTCTCTCCAGGCCTTTCTGAAGTCATCCTGCTGATTATTTCTTATAGTTATATATATATATATATATATTATAATATATAATGTTCCATAACATTCATACACTGTAACTTACTCAGTCCTTCCCCAACTGATGAGCATCCACTCAGTTTCCAGTTCCTTATCATTACAAAAAGGGCTGCTAAAAACATTTTTGCACAAAAGAGTACTTTTCCCTTTTTTATGATCTCTTTGGGATATGGGCCTAGTAGAGACACTGCTGAATCAAAGGGTATGCATAGTTTAATAGCCCTTTGGGCATAATTTAAGGGGAGTTCTTAAGGTTTTCAAAATTGTTTGACTTCACCGATGTAAAATTGAAAATTGATGCTCCATTTTATTTTGTATTATTTTCATAAATCTTAGTCAACTTATTATGTATCAATGACCAATCCACTAAGTATTGGTTGGTCCTTTCATTATGTGAGTTTGAATTCCCTTAAGTTTATAACTCAAATCTGTAAATTTGGCTGAACAATGGAGATGAGTCGATCTGGTACCAGGGTGTTTGCCCAACACCAAACTTTCCAGGGGATATAAGTCAATCTGGTTATAAGCTGTGCCCACCACAAAATTTTCCAAATGATTTTAGTTAACTCCTTTCTCTGCCCCAGTCCTAGTTTCCTTGGGTTATTGAAATCAGCCTTCTAAATCAAGTCAAGCATAGCCCACCTTCCATCTCTGGTCAGACTAATCACAGCCTCAGATGTCATTTACATTATTGGACTATTTTTTGGTACCCCATATATATAAATTGTATAAAAGAGCTGTTCTGTCAAATGCATCCTTGTCTACTGAGGGGTCTTGGATCCAGTTTAATAGTTTTTGCTCATCATACCAATAAATGTATCATGCTTTAAAACTTTGTGACTCGGTTTCTCTTGATGAAGATCTTTATTATGATATTATGTTGTTGATACTGTATAAATAGTTCTCTTACACTGTTCCCTTCAGTTCACTCTTGTCTTCCTAGCTTTTCTGAAACTTCCTCTTCATCATTTCTTATAGCCCAAGAATATTCCATTATATACAACATACCATAAGTTGTTAGGTTATTTCCCAGTTGATGATCATCCACTAAATTTCCACTTCATTGCCAGCACAAAAAAAGCTGCTAGACATATTTTTGCATGTATACATCCTTTTCATCTTTTTTTGATCTCTTTGGAAGTAAAAGCCTGAAGAGTAAGTAATTCTGAGTTGAAGGGTAAAAACAGTTGAACAACTTTAGGGAGTATAGTTCCCAATTGTTTCCCAGAATGGCTATAACAGTACATAGTTCAACATAGTACATTAATAATAGCTAGCATTTATAAAGTCCTGTAAGTAAAGCTTTTTAAACTATGGATTGCTAGCCCACATGGGGTCTTGTAACTGAGTGTGGGGGTCTCAAAATTATGATTTATTAACAATATATATTTGATTTGTATACCAATTTTATATATCTACATATCGTGGTCCCATAAAAACGTCTTAGGCAAAAAGGAGTCACCAGTGGAAAAAGTTTAAGAAGCTTTGGTTTGCCAAGTATTTTACAAATATTATTTCACTTGATCTTTGGAACATTCCTGGAAGATAAATTGTATTATTATCCCCATTTTACAGATGATGATACTGGAGTCAATAGTGGATAAATGACTTGTCCAGAGTTACATAGCTAGCAAGTCTCAAATCTTCCTGATGTCAAATTCCACTTTCTATCTATCATATCACCTACTTTCCTATATAAATGTACCTAATTTCCCACAGCCCCTCTAGAATCTGTTGTTTTCCTCCTTTGCCAATCTTATGGGTATGAGGTAGAATTTTAGAATGTCTTTAACGTGTTTCTCTATTAAGATGTTGGAGCATTTTTTCATAAGTCAAACAGCTTGCCTTAGAAATCTATGCCTTAGAAAATTGCCTGTTAATATCCTTTAACTGTTTATCAATTGGAGAATGACTTTTACTCTTATATATGAGTGTTAAGATCAGTGATTAGAGAACTTGGCATTATAAACCTGGATTCAAATCTAGCTTCAAACATTTGCAAGCTGTATAAATCACTTAACTTCTTTCAGGATAAAATGAGATTATAATTAAAAAGCCCTTGGCACAGTGTCTGGCACATAATAAGTACTATAAAATGTTAATTATTATTATTATTTGAGTAAGTTTCTGATATATCTTGTATATGAGAAACTGTTATGTTTGAGGTTCAGCACCAAATGGTGAGATTTGGATTCAAGAATTGAATGATGAGATTTAGGAGAGCAAAGGCGCCAAATGTTGGGATTTGGTCATGTAAATAATTCACAATGACAATTCTCTTTGGTAAAAGTGGATTTATTACCATTTCTAGTCATATGAAAATGTGCTCTAAATCACTATTGATCAAAGAAATGCAAATTAAGATAACTCTGAGGTACCACTACACACCTGTCAGATTGGCTAAGATGACAGGAAAAGATAATGACGAATGTTGGATGTGGGAAAACTGATACATTGTTGGCTGGAATTCAGCCATTCTGGAGAGCAATTTGGAACTATGCTCAAAAAGTTATCAAACTGTGCATACTCTTTGATCCAGCAGTGTTTTGATTGGGCCTATATCCCAAAGAGATCTTAAAGGAAGGAAAGGGACCCCCATGTACAAAAATGTTTGTGGCAGCCCTTTTCGTAGTGGCAAAAAACTGGAAACTGAGTGAATGCCCATCAGTGGGAGAATGGCTGAACAAGTTATGGTATACGAATGTTATGGAATATAATTGTTCTATAAGAAATGATCAGGAGGATGATTTCAGAGAGGCCTGGAGAGATCTACAGGAATGATGCGAAGTGAAATGAGCAGAACCAGGAGATTATTGTACAAGGCAACAACATTATATGACAACCAATTCTGATGGACTTGACTCTTTCCAACAATGAGATGACTGATGCCAGTTCCAATGATCTTGTGACGAGAGAGCCATCTATACCCAGAGAAAGGACTGTGGGAACTCAATGTGGATCACAACATAACATTCTCACTCTTTTTGTTGTTGCTCACTTGCATTTCGCTTTCTTACTCATTTACTCTCCTTTTTGATATGTTTGTTCTTGTTCAGCAAGAGAATTGTATAAATATGTTTACACATAAAAAAAGTAGTTTTATTTATGAGAAGAGGTAACAGACAAAATAAAGAGATACAATAGACACCAGAAATGGCAAATATGGAATAGAATAGGGACAACATAGAATTAGAGACTATGAGGCAGAATGCCATGTAGGTTGTAGGGAATCCTAGTGAGTCTCGACCATGTCAGTTAGCGGATATAATTCAGGGAGACACAGGAAGGGAAAGCCACTCTATCTATGCATTGATTAAAAGTCTTCCTTTATAACTGACATGTTTTGCTCCAGAAACGTGGCCACTTCCCTGAGTAAAAATAGTCAACCAAGAAGAAAGAATAACTCATTCTTCTAGGTGGGCCCCTTATAGACAAAAGCACCCTGCATCTAGAAGGCTGCTCTTTCTGAAGGGCCATATATAAAACAAAAATATTATGGCACAGTGCCTTCTTTGTTCTTAGACAATATATACCCAGAGTATGAGAGAAACTTTGGAATATTATCCAGGGAAGGATGCTTTGACTGGAACCTTCTCACTCTGGGACCATGGATGGCTGACAACTCAGGTGCTGGTGCTTCCCCAAATGGTAATGTTGTATGTTGTTTGTTTGTTTGTTTCTTATATTGTCATGATTGTTGGTTGATTGTGTATTACTTTTATGTTATAAGAGAAAATTTACGTCTTGTTTGAATCAAAGATCTCAGCAGTAATAAACTTGTACTCACCCCTTTTTTAAGCCTGTGCTTTTTGAATGGGAATTCTGAACCTAGATTAACCTTACATGGGTTAGCCCCAAAAGGGTTTCAGCAAAGATGGCTTGGGCCATGGACAGATTTATAGGGGAAATTTAATCTTGGGGATTTGACGTAACTTGGATTTCTTGGACTGCTGAACACAACGAGGTGGGGCTATCCGTGACCTCCACAGAGGGTGGGACTATGAGTTGAACCGATTCATTGAAGCTTTGGTATAGCATCACAAATTACTTTGCCTTAAAACAATCACAGACTTGAAAAATAAAAACAAACATTCATTTATTAACACTATGTAAATGTAAGCTATTCCTTTAAACAATACAAGCAATTAATGTTAAAGTAATTTCATTTAACCAGCAAGGGGATGGCAGAAGTTGGGGGGCTGAGGAGCTTCAGCGAATGGGCTTGTTTTCCCACTTCTAAGGAGCAGCCACACTCAATGAGGGAAGCGTGGATTAAGCCTTCACCTTCCCAAGACAATGGACCTTTCCCTTTCCTCTTTCCCCATGCAATGTGGTGTTTTTCCTAACTCCACTAGTTTTTTTTTTACTTTGCTTCTCCTTATAGCTAACTCTTTTTTTTTTTTTTTTAATAGCCTTTTATTTACAAGTTATATGTTTGGGTAATTTTACAGCATTGACAATTGCTAAACCTTTTGTTCCAATTTTTCCCCTCCTTCCCCCCACCCCTCCCCTAGATGGCAGGATGACCAGTAGATGTTAAATATATTAAAGTATAAATTAGATACACAATAAGTATACATGACCAAACCATTATTTTGCTGTACAAAAAGAATCGGACTCTGAAATATTGTACAGTTAGCCTGTGAAGGAAATCCAAAATGCAGGCAGGCAAAAATAGAGGGATTGGGAAGTCAATGTAATGGTTCTTAGTCATCTCTCAGAGTTCTTTTGCTGGGCATAGCTGGTTCAGTTCATTACTACTCCATTGGAACTGATTTGGTTCATCTCATTGTTGAGGATGGCAAGATCTATCAGAATTGGTCATCGTATAGTATTGTTGTTGAAGTATATAATGATCTCCTGGTCCTGTATAGCTAATTCTTTTAGGGTGCTAAATCCTTTTTAGGATTTAGCTTGCCAACTAAAGGCATGACCCAGCTTCATGGGGTGTTTCCTTTCTCCTGGTAAATTGCAAGTTCCATTTGCCCTTTCCATCATAAATCTACCTTTTGCCAAAGATAGTGGCCAATGTGAATTCTTCACATGACCAAACCCCAACTTTGGTACCTATCATCATCTGGTGTCTACATAATACCACATAATACCTAATAATCTTAGTTTTCAATATTACAACAATACTGCCAAATGACTTAATTAGAAATTTCACAATTTTCATAAGTGATAGCCAAATACACATAACATAGCCTATCACAAAAATGAATAGGAATCTCGTGTAATTTATAATCAAGTTTCCAATTTTAACATATACACCAATTGGCAAAAAATTATTTTAAAAATCTTTAACTTGTGAGATTCTAACTGGTTGTTCCATTCAAACTATCAATTATTTTTGCAAATCAATATTTCTTGTCCCTTGTAAACAATCTTGTTTTTTTAAACCACCTTAAAAAAAAACTTTAAACTTTAAGATTCACAATATAGGTAATAGCTAAATAACTTTGGATCAAATGTCATAAAACTTATACATATGTCCAGCAGAACAAATTTTAAAACATAGCTCATAATTTTTACAAATTACTCAATATTCAATTTAGAAAGCAACATATTTCATCTAATTAGGAGATACAAATATATGGCCTCTTTAGGTAAGTTACCAGAAAACTTTGTTTTAATAACTAATTTTTAAAATTTCAAATCAAATGCAAATTTAAACTTCTGGTAGCAATACAATATTAATGCACATATATCTCTAAAATCTTATTCCCAAATGCATCAACTGAAAGTAATTCTATCACATAACAATAATTTAGGTTACGGGTTTTTGTGAGAAAACTTTTCTTCCTCCTCATTTGCTTCTATTGGTTGTGTACCTAATCTGTTCTGCTGATTAATCTCTCAGCTCACTACTTTTTTTTTTTTTTTCAAAGCAATCCATTCTATTTCTAGGAGGTTCTAAATGTTATTTTAAACTTTAGGCCCCAGGAAACACATATTTTTAGTTCAAATGGGAATTATTAGGGCACCCTAACTTGGTATTTTGGACCTACAATCCTGTTAATGAGATCCTGAATGGTGTTTTGGACCAAGAGAAGTTAAAGAATTGATTCCTGAGGCAAACAGGCTGAAAGTTCTGATAGAGATCAGTTTATTCCATGGTCCCATCCTTTGGGGAGGTTGTCCAGTCTGAAATCCAGTTAGGTTAAACTTCTGAGACCCACCCTCTATAGAGATCTCCAGCAGTCTCCCCTTGCCATTCCCTGTCAGGAATCCCAGTCATGTCCCTGAGGCTAATTTTCCCTATAAAATCTAGTCATGGGCCATTCCATGGCTGCTGCCTTCCTTTGGGTCAGTCTGCCACAACACTCGGTCTCATGGGATCTTTTCCCTTCCCCTTCCCCCATGTCACATGTTATCTCCCCTAACGCCACTATGCTTCCTAACCCCATTTCTCCTTAAAGCTAACTCTTAGGGTGCTAAGCCCCTTTCAGGCTTTAGCGCACCAGCTAAGGGCAATGCCCCAGACTCATGGAATGCTCCCTTTCTACTGGGTCAATGTGAGTTCCACTGAGGAACATGTCTTTCGTATGCCCTCCCACTTTATTTCATATTTACCTTTCCTGGTGTCTTGTATCCCTTCATTTTGTCTGTAACCTCTTCTCCTAAATAAATCTTTTTGCCAGAAAAAGGATGGGACCATGGAGTAAACTGACCTTTATCCTAACTTTAAGAAGGAATGGTTATAACCTGAGGCAGAATAACTGAATAGGATAATTAGAAAAACTGGGTCAGGACATTAAAAGGGAACTGTGGCATAGCATTATGATCTCTCCAAGATACAGACCTGATATTGATGGATCAAAGGGTATGGAGTAGTTTCATAGCCCTTTGGTCATAGTTCTAAATTGCTCTCCAGAATGGTTGGATCAATTCACCACTCCACCAACAATGCATAAGTATCCAAATTTCCCCACACCTCCAATATTTATCATTTTCCTTTTCTTTTATATTAGCCAATCTGATAGGTGTGAGATGGTAACCATTTTGCAATTTTACCTGTCAACTTTTGAGTGAGAAGAAAAAGAATTGTTTTTGGACCTCTGGTTAAAGAAGGAGTAGAGTGCTTGGTTATTCTGTTTCTTTTGTCTCTTTCGATTTATTTTTTCCTGATCTTAGTTAAGTGTGTACTAGAGATGGAAAGGATCAATTTGCAACCTTTTGAGTTTAAGAGTACTAGTCCAGTGTGGTCCTCTCAATATCATCTAGAAGTTCAGCTAAATTTCTCTGAGCTATAGATTAAGATAAGTTAATTTTTTACAAAAGAATACTTACTAAGAACGTAAAGCAAGGTGTGGCTAATTACTCCTCTCCAAAAGCTAAGGAATACTAATTAGAAGGGATTATGCTTTCAGATATGAGTGCATAAAGTAAAAATGTCTTTGTAAAAATCTACCCTGACAGTTAAGTGGAACCTCTCTATAACAGAAGGAAAACAATTGGTTGGGGCTGGAGCTAATTACGAAGAACTTAGCTAGCTCTAACCCCCTGAAGGGTGTTAGAGAACTCTGAGAGAAAGTTGAGATGCAGCACCTCCAGCCTGCAGCCAGTGAGATGCAGCTTAATTACTGCTACATAAGTATCAAAGAGATGGTGAAAATAAATTCTTTGTTGCTAAAATCATTCACTCCCCTATCCTCTCTTAAACTGTTGGGTCCTGTTCAGAATCATAGCCCCAGGACCTATCACAGGTCCTTGCACATAAGAGAAAGTCATTGAGTGAATGTGTATCCTGCCTTTGACACCTTTAGGAGACAGACTCCAGAAGTAGGATAGTATTCTGGCTCCTGGTATAAGGAGGATGATTCAAGCTTTTCAAGTTCTTGGGCGTGTCCCAGAATGCTTCTGATCTTGGGGCTAAAGGGAGGGGAAAGAAAAAAAGAACCTTACTTAGTAGGGAAAAGGGAGAGTCAATCCTGTTTTCTTGGAGGAAAGTCTGTAGTGTGGAGCAGATTCCCTCCTCTCACCTCACTGCTTGCAATGTCTCTTCTTTTCTTTCATATACATTTCCATAGGCCTCAGGTCAAAGGTATTCTGGATGAGGACTTGTTACAAATGGATAAAAAGGGCTACCTCCATAAAGAATTGAAATGATCCTTGATTGGTGTAAGGTTGGTGCAGCAAAAGAAACTTGTCTTGGCTGGTTGAGATTGTAGGGAGAATAATCTGGCAAAAGATGGATTGAGAGTCTAGTCAGCATCTGATAAATGTACAGGAAACAGACCCAGCCTCTGGGGCATGTAAGCTGTTTCATAATATCGTTATCCCCTCCTCCGAAACCTTCTGGATCCAAGAGATTTCAGCCCATTGACATTCAGGGATATGGGGAAAATCCTCAGAAAAAGAACCTTGTGAATTTAGGTATAAGGAAGGGAGAAAGAATAGTTTCCTTCTTGTTTTAGAATTTTTTTTCTAAGAGCCCCAACTGAGCTCTATCTGTTCCTCAAGCGTTGGGTGGCAGCTGATTCAATGTTGCTACTGCTCTCCCTAACATTTTTTGGGAGGAGTTTTGGTTTTTCTGAAGATTGTAGAACCCTGTGTATAGGTCTATCTAGTCTATAGGTCCAGCTCTGACTCCTGAGGTTAGCTAAGGGAGGCCAGACAGATAATGCATTGAACACAATCTGAAAAATTATCCCACCTATAATAATAAAAAAAAAAAGGCTAGAGTAGAGCTCTGAGTCAATGACACTTTATTAAAGGAGTCATGGTTCCTATTGGGTCTGTTTCCCAAGGAAATCATAAAGGAAGGGAAAGGACCCATATGTGCAAAAATGTTTATAGCAGCTCTTTTTTTGGTAGCAAAGAATTGGAAAGGGAGTGAATGCCCATCAATTGGGGGATGGCTGAATAAATTGTGGTATGTGAAGATAATGGAATATTACTGTTCTATAAAAAATGATGAACAAGTTAATTTTAGAAAGCCCTAGAAAGATTTACATGAACTGATGCTGAGTGAAACAAGCAGAACCAAAGACATATTGAGTACAATTAACATCAAGAATGTGCTATGATTAACTGTGAAAGGTTTGGTTCTTCTCAGTAGTTCAGTGATCCAAAGCAGTCCCAATAGACTTTGGACAGAAAATGCCATCTGCAACCTGAAAAAGAACTGAGACTAAATGTAAATCAACACATGCTATGTTTACTTGCTTTTTCTTTTCTTTTTTTTTTTTATCTCTAAAATATTTTTTTCCTTTTTGCTCTGATTTTTCTCTCCTAACATAATTCATTAAAAATTGTGTATTAAAAATAAATTATATTATTATTATTATTATTAGCAAAAAGGAGCCATGATTCTCGTTAATGAAGTGGACCTCAGATCTTCCTCACAATCTGAGATGCCTCCTCCTTCCATGGCCCTATTTTTATGGAGCTAGATGTCCAGTTATTTAAGAACATCTATACAAATACAGAATCATTTCAGTGACTGACATATAATACATAAGCTAAGTAATATGTAAAGCAAGGAATATCTCTTTTTAAAATTTTTAAATTTGATAATAGTCTTTTATTTTCAAGATACATGCAAAAAAGTTTTCTTTTCTTTTTCTTTCTTTCTTTCTTTCTTTCTTTCTTTCTTTCTTTCTTTCTTTTCTTTTTTTTTGCTGAGGCAATTGGGGTTAAGTGACCTGTCCAGGGTCACACAGCCAGGTAGTCTTAAGTGTCTGAAATCAAATTTGAACTCAAGTCCTCAACTTGTGCTCTGTCCACTGTGCCACCTAGCTGCCCCTCAAAAAAGTTTTCAACATTCACCCTTGCAAAACCTTGTGTTCCAAATTTTTCTCCCTTCCTTCCTCTATCTCCTTCCCCTAAACAGCAAGTAATCCAATATATATTAAACATGTGCAATTCTTCTATACATATATTCTTCACATATTTCCACATTTATCTTGTTGTACACATACAAAAAAAAAGATTAAAAAAAAAGAAAAACTGAGAGAAAAAAAGCAAGTAAACAATAACAAAAAAGGGATTTTTATTTTGTGATCCATATTTGATCCCTATAGTCCTCATTCTGGATGTAGAGATGGCTCTCTCCATCACAAGTCTATTGGAATTAGCCTGAATCACCTCATTGTTGAAAAGTTCCATGCATCTGTCACAGATGATCATCACATAGTCTTGTTGTTGCTATGTACAATGATCTCCTGGTTCTACTCATTTCACTTAGCATCCGTTCATATAAGTCTCCCCAGGCCTTTCCAATCTGATCCAAGCTGATCATTTCTTATAGTACAATAATATTCCATATCATTCGTATACCTAACTTATTCAACCATTCCTCAACTGATGGGCATCCACTAAGTTTCCAATTCCTTGCCACTACAAAAAGGGCAAGCAAAGGATATCTCCCACACAAGATGGACAGGCTGGGCTGGAGAAAATGGCACAAGGTATTACGGCCAGTGACCAAAATGGTTAAAAGATGGTCCTGTTGGACAAAGGATTAGTCCAGAGGTACAAAAAATATTTGGGTGGACTTTCCATGTAATTGTCCCCTCTGCCACAATGAGCTTAGTCACCATGACAAGGAAAAATAAGGCTGGAGGACCTTTAGTTAACTTCCTATAGTTAAGCAAGAGCTGCAGCTCACAGCTCTGGGGCCTTCTTTGATATGATTCTATCAAACTGATTAATACTGATTAGAATAGAGTCGGGGTCCAAATAAATCATCTCTCACTAGGGGAAGGAGGAAATAAGCATTTATATGGCACCTACTATGTGCCAGGAACTATGCCAAGTACTTTACAAATATCTCATTTGATCCTCAAAACAACTGAGAGACGTAGCTCTATTCCCCATTTTACAGTTGAGGAAACTGAAGCAGGTAGGAGTAAAATGTCTGACTTGCCCAGAATCATATAGCTAGTAAGTGTTTGAGGGTGGATTTGAACTCTTGCCTCTAAGCCAAGTGCTCTATGCAGTTTACCACCACTTTATCGGATTTTGCTAAACTGAGAGAAATTCTGAATTGCTTTTTGGAAGTCCCTAGAAAAATCCATCCTGTACTTTCTTTGTGTGTATTTTTGGATGGGGTAGAAATGGGTTGATTGGCAAGTGATCTTAGGAACCTAAGTAAAAAGACAAGATGGCAACATTTCCCTCAGTTTCTCTGGGTTACTGGGCTTCAGGCATGGGATAGGAGGAAGAATGAAACTAGGTGTCCACAGTGAAAGTGCCTTGATGTCTATTCCTCAGAATTGTTTTTCTCTCTTTTCTTTTTTAGTTTCAGTAAATAGGAAAATGGATAAGTTTCCTCTCTTCTTTTGCTGACATTCTCAGGGTTATTATTCCACAGTCATATAACACTGAAAAATGTTTGTCTGCAGACTTAATATTCTGTTGGTGATAGTTCTCCTTTCTCATCAAATGTGGCTAAATAATATAAGTCCACCTTGGGTGAATCCAGGTTGTTGTTGTTGTTTTTCCTTTTCCCCATCTACTCTTTGACCCTCAGGAAATTCCCTAAAGGCAGTACTAACCTTGCATATTTCATGGACAGTGGGGATCAGTGACTATGAGGTGTGAAAGAAATCAAATCTTCCTTTTGCTTTTGAAAATTAAAGTCAATGAAAGGCAATGGTCATATCATGATCAATTTATTAATTAGGCTAACAGAAATCATTAAATTAGTTCAATGACCAAAGATCTCAAGGACTTACCAGCCATAATACAGTTTGGGGCAGTACAGAGTTGGGCAGATGGGGAAGGCAATATGATTGGTTATAGGCAGATAAGCACCATGGGATTGGGAACAACATGATTGGATATTTTAAAGAAATTGAATTAGTGACCACTCCTCTAGGATAAGTAAGAAATGTTAATTATTCTATGAGGCCCTTCAGCATCTTGCATTCCTTGTTTGCAGACCAGATTTAGCAGACTCTCTGGAGCCTAAAAGGGTTTGTTATGAAGATAAGAATTGTACAAGAACAGGCCACGATAGACAATATACCTTTTGGGGATGATAACTTTGGGGATGGAACTTAAAAGAAAGACTAAATAACTCAGGAATGGAAAAATGTGACTTGATCGATTATACAGAATGGGGCAATAATAGCGTGGCTACAATTACAGAATATAATCAATTATTAAATGATACAGAATAATTTTAGTTATTCTCAGCCTCCTTGAATTAGGACCTTTATTTCCTCTTCTTTGTTGCCTAAACTTTAGGAATTTGTGTATAAAAGTATGAAACCATGTTTTATTTTATTTTTAAAATAATAGCCTTTTATTTTCAAAATACAAAGATAGTTTTCAACATTCACCCTTGCAAAACCTTGTGTTCCAAAATTTTCTCTCTCCCCTCCACCCCCTTCTCTAGATAGCAAATAACCCAATATAGGTTAAACATGTGCAGGTTTTTTTGTTTGTTTTGTTTTGTTTTTAGGTAGAACTGTCATTTTTATTATATTAGCTTGGACTGCCTATGAGTAATTAATATTTCTCCAAATATTTAGATCTGTCTTTGGGCAAAAAGTATTTTAAAATTCTGTTCACATAGTCCCTGGATTTTTATTGGCCCAAATATTTTATACATATCTGGCATTATTTTTTTAAAGCTTTTATTTTTTGAAACACATACAAAGATAGTTTTCAACATCCATCCTTGCAAAACCTTGTGTTCCAAAATTTTCTCCCTCCCTTCTCTGCATTTCACTCTCCTAGACCGTAAGTAATTCAATATAGGTTAAAGGTGTGTAGTTCTTCTAAACATATTTCCACATTTATCATGCTGCACAAGAAAAATCAGATCAAAAAGGAAACAAAAAAGCAAGAAAACAACAAAAATGTAAAAATGCTATTATGATCGCACATTCAGTCCTCATAATCCTCTTTCTACATGCAGATGGAAGCACGTGTTTTAATACTATTTTTTTGCCCTTTATATTTTGTCTCCTATTAACTTCTAAATGTCTCAATTGTTATTCTTTCTTCTGTATGTTTTTTGTAGTATTTAACTAGATGGATTTACAAAAAAGTTTTCTTTCCTATCCTTTTTAGTTTAAAACCCTTTAATTACATTTATGAATTCCATAGCAAATGTATTCTTATTAGTAATGTAATATGATTTTGTATTCTTATTAGTGATGTAATATGATTTTGTGGCCTCCTGACCTTGGGGGGCAATAAGTCAGTAGTCTTGAATCTTCTAGCTTTGGAATGTGTATCAGGAAACTCTTACACCCAATCTGTCTGATTCTGACCCCTCCTTAATCAGATAGCTTCTGGCCTCAGGAAATTGCCACAGATCAAACTCTTGAGACAATAGTGAATAAGACCACTTTTCAATTCATTGCGGACTGGTAATCTTGTCAGTAATAATATGGTCAACCACTCCTTCCTTCCTATCTATGAGCCATAGAATTAACATATCTATGATTGAAAAGAAATATTTCTTTTGCTTCTCTTTCTCTACTGAATTTCCTTATAATTCAGTCTGCTTGTAATGGTATTACAATTACTTTCAATAAAGGTTGTCCTTTGACTGGAAATAGGCTTAAGCCTCAACCCTAGTGTTTGTTAGATATATTATATCTCAGGTGGGGAATTAAAAATTGACATCCCACTTTATTTTATATTATTTTATTAAGGTTTAATCAATTTACTTATTCTGCTTCATTATACGAATTTATAATTCCTTGAGCCTACAACTTCGATTGCCTACTTCACCCTTGTAGCTTTCTACCAGCAAACTCTTTGGCAACAGAGGGAACAACTCCAGGTGACACATAAATTGGTGGATGGATATGGATATAGATATGATATGAATATGTATGTATGAGTATGTGTGTATGTATGTATATCTAAATGTGTATATTTATATATGTATGTATATATTAGTCTATATGTAAATGTATACATATATACACTTTTTTTTTGTTTTCTTGAATTATTTTATTTAAAAAGTTCATAGAACAAAGGGATTACTTAAAATTTTCAAAAGCCTCATTTAAAATGCTTAAACTAAAAACTTTAATGCAAAATTTGACACTCTCATATCCTGTGTTTTGTTCAATGCACACACACACCCTTTTTATAAGACTTAGCCACAAGATTCCTCCTACTCTGTTGAAAAACACTAGCATACAAACCACAAGCTCCTGCTCTTTGAAACTGTCAGCCATAGATTTAGGGTCATAGAATGTGGTTCATTTGATATGGGAGCAGCATCAACCAATTAGGAGTGAGATATGTTCTAGTTTAAAATTTATAACTGCATTTACTATAAAAGAGCTGTTCTGTCTGTAAGTTTTATTTTTGGCTTTGGCTCTTACTGGCGATTTCTAGGCAGTAGAAACTCTGTGCTTCAGTTTCTCTTATTAAAGATTTTTACAGTGACAATTAGCACCCAATGTAGGACCTAATTGAGGGACTCCTCCATTTGGGCAGCCCTTCAGGTAAACTTCCTGGAATTCTTATAGATTTTTCAAGAAAGGGGAAAATCTCTGTGGCACTTAGTTGATAGTAAGGCCTTGAAATCAGTTCTTTAGAAAACTGTGGGGAAAAAAAGGAAAAAAAGAAAACTGCACTGACTTTTAACTATCTCTTTATAAAGAAAGTAAATCCTCAAAGAGGAAGTAAGATTTGAAATAATGTTTTGTTTGTTTGTTTGTTTGTTTCCCCTAGGGATCCCAAAGGCACAGCCTTCTCTAGATAAGGAGGTCTTAGAGGAATGATAGGGAACTTTGAAGAGAATACTACTCTTTGGAATCTGCTCCTTTAGATAGAAAGAAGAGCCCTTTTAAAAAATGCAGTTGCTTTAATTGAAATCCTACTTTCTCCTAAGGAAGACTGCTATTTTAAGACCCTCAAATTCACTGGGACCAGAAGGTCTTCCTAATTAGCCCTTACAAGACTTACAACGCAACCCTAACCAGCCAGCCCATTATGCCAGGCTATTATGAGCTAGGGTTTCCTTAATCAGGGAAATGGTAAGAATAGTCTACTCCCCAAATTTGAACCAATTTCAAAAGGTTTCCCAAGAGGAAAAAGGAAACCATGATATTTCGACCTTTGTTCATCATTCCCAATCAGAGTAAATGTCCTCCTTTGTTGGAATCCTTACAAAGTGTTCTCATTAGAGTTGATGGAGACAATAATTATCTAATTTGGCATGGTTCAGTATGATTGATCTGATCTTACAAGGAGATATTATGGGCCAAAAGAAACAAGATACTAAGTGGAACTGATAGAAACAATGCTTGTGTTCACACCTTTAGAGAGCTCATATAAGCAAGAAGCTGTTAGGGCCAGAGAGCACTCTGGGACAGACACGGGAGGACTCTGGGAGGAAGCCCACAAGCCCACTCTCAGAAGTGGAGTCAGATTCATTCACTTCATCTCACACCACTGTGGTGGCTGTGCTCCTCCTGCACTTCCCACACTGAGACCAAGGCTGGTCTGAAAGGCTCTCCAGTAAGCTGCCCAGCCCCAGGCAAGGAGACAAGAGATTCATTCCATTTTCCACCTTTGTACTGGCTGGAGGCTGAAGGACAAACCTTTGGATTTGGAGACATTCGAAGGCAGTTCTTGGAACCAAGCAGAGAGATAGACCTCCAAGAAAACTAAGGACGCTATTTTGGAGGAAGCAATAAAAGATCTGAACTTTTAACACCTGGCTGCATTTGGAGTGATTATTACTTTTAGCTGAAACTAAGGCTGCTTCTAGAAAACCTCCCCAAGAAACTTGCTCCCAGAGAGATCCATTATATTTTAAAGAAGAGAACACCACACTCCTTGGTCTTAAAAAGGCTGTAAATGAGCTAAGGAAAAAACATCGCCCAATATGTTCATGAAGAAAGAAACAAAGAAAAGGTAAAATATAATAATTATCAACACACACCCTTGCAAAATTTTATATTCCAACTCTTTTCCCTCCCTTCTCCCCTCTCCCTCCCCTAAACGGCAAGTAATCCAATATATCTTGAACATATGAATATCGGTTGAGAAAGAACTAAAGAAGATTCTGATCTTTTTCAAGCAAGAGAGGACAAATTTTACTTGGGAAATGTTCACATCATTAAAC